>NW_027472042.1:300000-395000 GCF_965638725.1 Aptenodytes patagonicus | reverse complement strand
TGCCCACCAAGCCACTCTATCACTTCCCCTCCTCAACTGGACAGGGGGCAGAAAATACGATTAAAGGCTCGTGGGTCGAGATAAGGACAGGGAGATCACTCAGCAATTACCATCATGGGCAAAACAGACTCAGCTTGGGGAAATTAATTTAATTTATTGCCAATGAAATCAGAATAGGGTAATGAGAAATAAGAACAATTCTTAAAATCCCTTCCCCCCACCCCTCCCTTTTTCCCAGGCTCAACTTCAGTCCCAACTTTTCTACTCCCTACCCCGAGCGGCGCAGGGGGACAGGGAGTAGGGGTTGCAGTCAGTTCAAGTGTTGTCTCTGCCACTGCTTCCTCCTCATGCTCTTCCCCTGCTCCAGCTGGGGGTCCCTCCCATGGGAGACAGTCCTTCACAAAGCTCTCCAACATGGGTCCTTCCCATAGGCTGCATTTCTTCACAAACTGCTCCAGCATGGGTCCTTTCCACTGAGTGCAGTCCTTCAGGAACAGACTGCTTCAGCATGAATCCCCCGTGGGGCCACAGGTCCTTCCAGAAAACCTGCTCCTGTGTGGCCTCCTCTCCATGGGGCTACAGGTCCTGCTGGCAGCATGCTCCAGCATGGGCTCTCCATGGGATCACAGCTTCCTCCAGGGCACATCCACCTGCTCTGGCATGGGGTCCTCCATGGCTGCAGGGTGGATATCTGCTCCACCGTGGACTTCCATGTGCTGCAGTGGGACCACCTGCATCACCATGGTCTTCACCATGGGCTGCAGGGGAATCTCTGCTCTGGCACCTGGAACACCTCTTTCCCTCCTTCGTCACTGACCTTGGTGTCTGCAGAGTTGTTTCTCTCACATTTTCTCACTCATCTCTCCCAGCTGCTGTTGTGGTAAAAACTGCTGGTTTTACCCCTTCTTAAATATGTTATCACAGAGGCGCTACCAACATCACTGATTGGCTCAGCTTTGGCCAGTGGCGGGTCTGTCTTGGAGCTGGCTGGAACTGGCTCTGTGGGACGTGGGGGAAGCTTCTGGCGTTGTTGTGGTTTAACTTCAGTCGGCAACTGAGCACCATGCAGCCGCTCGCTCGCTCCCCCCCCCCCGCGGTGGGATGGGGGAGAGAATTGGAAGAGCACAAGTGAGAAAAACTCGTGGGTTGAGATAAAAACAGTTTAATAATTGAAATAAATAAAAATAAAAATAAAAATAAAAATAATAAAATAATAATAATAATAATAATAATAATAATAATAATAATACACAAAGCAAGTGATGCACAGTACAATTGCTCACCACCTGCCAACCGATGCCCAGCCAGTCCCCAAGCAGCGGCCCCCCCGGCCAGCTTTCCCCAGTTTATGTACTGAGCATGACGTCACACAGTATGGAATGTTTCTTTGGCCAGTTTGCCTGTGCCCCCCTCCCAGCTTCTTGTGCACCTCCAGCCTTCTCAGTCAGTAGAGCATGGGAAACTGAAAAGTCCTTGGCTAGTGTAAGCATTACCTAGCAACAACTAAAACATCAGTGTGTTATCAACTTTGTTCTCATCCTAAATCCAAAACACAGCATTGTACCAGCTACTAGGAAGGAAATTAACTCTGTCCCTGCCGAAACCACGACAATATCCACCCCTTATTCTATACCATCTATGTCATGCTCGTCTCATATTTTCCAGTACATTTTCATTAATCACCACCCCCTTTTTTTTTTTTTATATATATATATACACACACACAGATATTATTCCCTTAGTCTGTGGGCCATCCCTCTAAAATGTTTGGTGAGTTCATTTAGTCCATGACTTCGGGCTCCATCTGTCATAATAATCTTCCAGGGCAGGAAAAATGGAGATGGTATGTGGTGTTGGATTGTTTCATGTTAAAGTCAGTTCTGATACCATCATCACTGTGCTTTGCTTGGTTTCATTGAAGTTATTCTTCATTAATCTGGGTGATTCTTACTATAATATCATTAGTATGGCATATAATATTATGTAGTACTTAACATCACATAATTCAGATCATTGGCTATTCTCACCCAAAATCAAATTCCCTTGAGGTACACATCGGACTTCCCCATCCTTCCACATTATCCACCAAGTGCACCCAGGTCCTTGAGCAAAAGCAATCCCACGGATGGGTTTGCCTTTGCCCGAGGCAGGAATAACCCAAACTGTTTTCCCCAACATATTTTTTATGTGCACTACAGGGACTTTATTCCCATCTACAGTATGTAAAAGTTCTGACTGGGCAGGGCCTGCTCGATTGGCAGATCCCTGAGTGTTGACTAACCAGGTGGACTTTGCTAAACGTGTATCCCAATGTTTGAATGTCCTGCCACCCATTGCTCTCAGCGTAGTCTTTAACAGTCCATTGTATTGTTCGATTTTCCCAGAGGCTGGTGCATGAGAGGGGATGTGATATACCCACTCAGTGCCATGATCTTTGGCCCAGGTGTCTATGAGGTTGTTTCGGAAATGAGTCCCGTTGCCTGACTCAATTCTTTCTGGGGTGCCATGTCACCATAGGACTTGCTTTTCAAGGCCCAGGATAGTGTTCCGGGCAGTGGCATGGGGCACGGGATATGTTTCCAGCCATCCGGTGGTTGCCTCCACCATTGTAAGCACGTGGCGCTTGCCTTGGTGGGTTTGTGGGAGTGTGATATAATCGATCTGCCAGGCCTCCCCATATTTATATTTCAGCCATCGTCCTCCATACCAAAGAGGCTTTAACTGCTTGGCTTGCTTGATTGCAGCGCATGTTTTGCATTCATGGATAACCTGCGCAATAGTGTCCATGGTCAAGTCCACCCCTCGATCACGAGCCCATCTGTATGTTGCATCTCTTCCTTGGTGACCTGAGGTGTCATGGGCCCACCGAGCTATAAAAAATTCACCTTATGTTGCCAGTCCAGATCCACCTGAGCCACTTCAATCTTAGCAGCCTGATCCACCTGCTGGCTGTTTTGATGTTCTTCAGTAGCCCGACTCTTAGGTATGTGAGCATCTACGTGATGGACTTTTACAACCAGGTTCTCCACCCGGGCAGCAATATCTTGCCACAATGCAGCAGCCCAGATGGGTTTGCCTCTGCGCTGCCAGTTGCTCTGCTTCCGTTGCTGCAACCACCCCCACAGGGCATTTGCCACCATCCATCAATCAGTATAGAGAGAGAGCACCAGCCACTTTTCTTGGTCAGCAATATCTAAAGCCAGCTGGATGGCCTTTACTGCTGCAAATTGGCTCGATTCACCTTCTCCTTCAGCCGTTTCTACAACTTATCGTGTAGGACCCCATACAGCAGCTTTCCACCTCCGATGCTTTCCCACAAGGCGACAGGACCCATCAGTGAACAGGGCATATTGCTTCTCATTTTCTGGTAGTTCATTATACATGGGGGGCCTCCTCAGCACGCGTTACCTCTTCCTCTGGCGATATTCCAAAATCTTTGCCCTCTGGCCAATCCATGATCACTTCCAGGATCCCTGGGCAACTGGGGTTTCCTATTTGAGCCCATTGTGTGATCAGTGCGACCCACTTACTCCATGTAGCATCAGTTGCATGATGTGTACATGGGATCCTCCCTCTGAACATCCAGCCTAGCAGCAGCAGTCGGGGTGCCAGGAGGAGCTGTGCTTCAGTGCCAATCACTTCCGAAGCAGCTCGAACCCCTTCATATGCTGCTAATATCTATTTTTCAGTTGGAGTATAGCAGGCCTCGGATCCTCTGTATCCCCGACTCCAAAACCCTAGGGGTCGACCTCGAGTCTCCCCTGGTGCTTTCTGCCAGAGGCTCCAGGTAGGGCCATTCTCCCCGGCTGCGGTGTAGAGCACATTTTTTACATCTTGTCCTGCTCAGACTGGCCCCAGGGCTACTGCATGAACTATCTCCTCTTTAATTTGTTCAAAAGCTTGTCATTGCTCAAGGCCCCATTTGAAATCGTTCTTCTTTCGGGTCACTTGATAGAGAGGGTTTACAATCAGACTGTAATTTGGAATATGCATTCTCCAAAAACCCACGACGCCTAAGAAAGCTTGTGTTTCCTTTTTGCTAGTTGGTGGAGACATGGCTGTTATTTTGTTGATCACGTCCATTGGGATTTGACGATGTCCATCTTGCCATTTTATTCCTAAAAATTGGATCTCCTGTGCAGGTCCCTTGACTTGACTTTGTTTTATGGCAAAACCGGCCTTCAGCAGGATTTGGACTATTTCCTTCCCTTTTTCAAAAACTTCTCCTGCTGTGTTGCCCCACACAATGATGTCATCAATGTATTGCAGGTGATCTGGAGCCTCACCCTGTTCCAGTGCAGTCTGGATCAGTCCATGGCAAATGGTGGGGCTGTGTTTCCACCCCTGGGGCAGTCGGTTCCAGGTGTACTGGACACCCCTCCAAGTGAAAGCAAACTGTGGCCTGCACTCTGCTGCCAAAGGGATTGAGAAAAACGCATTAGCAATATCAATTGTGGCATACCACTTGGCTGCCTTTGACTCCAGTTCGTATTGAAGTTCTAGCATGTCTGGCACAGCAGCACTCAGCGGTGGCGTGACTTCGTTCAGGCCACGATAGTCTACTGTTAGTCTCCACTCTCCATTAGACTTCTGCACTGGCCATATGGGACTGTTAGAGGGTGAGCGAGTCTTGCTGATCACTCCCTGGCTCTCCAGTTGATGAATCAGCTCATGAATGGGAATCAAGGAGTCTCAGTTGGTGCGATATTGCCGCCGGTGCACCGTGGTGGTAGCGATTGGCACCTGTTGGTCTTCAACTTTCAGCAGCCCCACAACAGAGGGGTCCTCCGAGAGACCAGGCAAGGTAGACAGCTGTTTAATTTCCTCCATCTCCAAGGCAGCTATACCAAAAGCCCACCGGTACCCTTTTGGGTCCTTGAAATACCCTCTCCTGAGGTAGTCTATGCCAAGGATGCACGGAGCATCTGGGCCAGTCACAATGGGGTGCTTTTGCCACCCATTCCCAGTTAGACTTACTTCGGCTTCCAATACAGTTAGCTGTTGGGATCCCCCACGTCACCCCAGAAATACAGATGGGTTCTGCCCCTTTATAGCTTGATGGCATTAGGGTACACTGTGCACCGGTGTACACTAGAGCCTTATAATCCTGTGGGTCTGATGTGCCAGGCCACCGAATCCACACAGTCCAGTAAACCCAGTTGTCCCTTTCCTCCACCTGGCTGGAGGCAGGGCCCCTCTAGTCCTCGTCATAGTATTTGTTTCTCATTTCCTGTAAATACGAGTCAGAAGTCTCTTCATTAAGATCAGAAGTAAGATCAGCCCTTCTACTCTGTCTGGGGAACTGCCCGCTGGAAACTGGAGCAGCAATTTTCCTGGATGAGCCCCCTTTTGTGATTGTTTTTCCTTGCAACTCACGTACCTGTGCCTCTAGGGCTGAGGTAGGTTTTCCATCCCACTTCCTCATGTCCTCTCCGTGGTCATGCAGGTAAAACCATAGGATGCCCCGTGGTGTGTACCCTTTATATCCTCTCTCTTGAGTAAAAGAACGCTGACTCCTAATAGCCGAGATACTGGTCCGTACAGGTGGGGAGTAGGACCTATCCTCTTCAAGTTGCTGGACCTTCTGGGACAGTTTCTCCACAGCCAAGATGAGGGAGGAAGAGAGACTTTCTTTGTATTGCCAGAGTTGACCAGCCAATTCATCCACCATTTGTCCCTCTCCATCTTTCCAGGTCATCACTGCCAATGAGTTGGCATATGATGATGGTGCGCTCCTTACAAACTTCTGCCACATGGGTCGTGTGCACTTGACTTCATCTGGATGTTTGGATAGTTGTTCATTGTTCAGGTCATCATAAATCACCTCCAGCACAGCTAATTCTCTCAGAAACTGGATACCCTTCTCCATGGTGGCCCACTTGCTTGGGCGACATATGACATATTCCTTAAAGGGATACCTTTCCTTCACGCTTGACAAGAGTCGCCTCCAAAGGCTGAGGACTCGTGTCCCCTTTCCAATCGCTTTATCAATGCCCCCTTCCGTAGAAAGGGATCCCAGCTGCTTGGCTTCTTTACCCTCTAATTCCAGGCTACTGGCTCCATTATCCCAGCATTGGAGCAGCCAGGTGACAATGTGCTCACCTGGACGACGGCTGAAATATTTTCGTATATCTCGCAGCTCACTCAGGGATAGAGATCAGGTGGTCACTGCCTTGTTTATGAGTTCTTCCTCTTCTTCCTCCCTGTATGAGATTCAACAAGGCCAAGTGCCGGGTCCTGCACTTCGGCCACAACAACCCCATGCAGCGCTACAGGCTTGGGGAAGAGTGGCTGGAAAGCTGCCTGTTGGAAAAGGACCTGGGGGTGCTGGTTGACAGCCGGCTAAACATGAGCCGGCAGTGTGCCCAGGTGGCCAAGAAGGCCAATGGCATCCTGGCCTGTATCAGAAATAGTGTGGCCAGCAGGAGTAGGGAAGTGATCGTGCCCCTGTACTCGGCACTGGTGAGGCTGCACCTCAAATACTGTGTTCAGTTTTGGGTCCCTCACTACAAGAAGGACGTTGAGGTGTTAGAGCGTGTCCAGAGAAGGGCAACGAGGCTGGTGAAGGGTCTGGAGAACACGTCTTATGAGGAGCGGCTGAGGGAACTGGGACTGTTTAGACTGGAGAAGAGGAGGCTGAGGGGGGACCTTATTGCTCTCTACAACCACCTGCAAGGAGGTTGTAGCGAGGTGGGGGTCAGTCTCTTCTCCCAAGTAACAAGCGATAGGACGAGAGGAAACGGCCTCAAGTTGTGCCAGGGGAGGTTTAGATTGGACGTGAGGAAAAATTTCTTTACTGAAAGAATGGTTAAACATTGGAACAGGCTGCCCAGGGAAGTGGTTGAGTCACCATCCCTGGAGGTATTTAAAAGTTGTGTAGATGTGGCGCTTAGGGGCATGGTTTAGTGGGCATGGTGGTGTTGGGTTGACGGTTGGACTCGATGATCTTAGAGGTCTTTTCCAACCTTAACAATTCTATCATTCTATGATTCTGATCAGCGGCCGGCTCTCCTTCCCCTGTTCTCGTGATGGCCCTTCTCCAGGGTAGTCTGCCTTGTACACTTCTTCCTCCGGCTCCCTTCTAGAAGAAGTTTCTTCCTCCTTTACTAAACGAGCCGACTTCCGCTTCCAAGATTTCTTCTTGTGTACAGGGGTGACTGATACCGGCACAGGCTGGTTCTTTGGTTCAGCCACAGGGCGTGTCAGCGGGGTCTGAGTGGCTGCAGTACCTGTCGCCGGGGTCTGAGTGGCCGCAGTGCCTGTTGCTGGGGTCTGAGTAGCCGCAGAGCATGTCGCTGGGGTCGAAGTGGCCACAGAGCGTGTCGCCGGGATCTGCGTGGCCGCACGGCGTGTCGTCGGGATCTGCGTGGCCGCACAGCGTGTCGCCCGGGTCTGAGTGGCCGCAGTGCGTGTCGTTTTACCGTCAGATCCAGAGGCCTTCTCTTCCCTTTGAGGGTACTGAATGTTCAACAGAACAGGGCTCGGTAGGCATGGGCCAGGCCCCAGCACGTTGCAATGATCTGCATCTCTCTGGAGTTTCCAGGGTTGGACAGCATACTTTGTCCAAATATTCTACTAACTTTTCAGGATTCTGCACTTGCTCAGGGGTGAAGTTCCAAAACACTGGGGGTGCCCATTGGCCTAGGTACTTGCCCATCTTGTCCCACACACCCTGCCACTCATAACTCTCCAGCCTTGGGGCAGATCTCTGGATGATATTCTTAAATTGCTTACCAACTTGAGACAAAACCGAAACAATATTACAAAGAAGTACCAATAGAAGTATCTTAACTACCCAAGGCTGTTCAAAATACTGAAAAGTTACTGTAATGAAGGAGGAAACATCATAGAAGAAGGTAGTGACACTGCCATTCTGTATTTCCTCCGTAAAAAAACTCTCAGAAAAGTTACTGCAATTGCTAGTTGTCTCCATGAAATGGTATCCGTGGTTCATTGCGAAACCTACATACCACACTAAGGTCAAGGTCAATGTTCTAAAAACAAACCTCACAAGCGAAACATCACTATTCACTGCAGACCACAGCAAACTGCAAAAACCAACACCAATCTTTAACATGTACAGCAGGAAAAAGAGCACGATACAGATTATACAAATCAATATCAAGAACAGAGAAACCAACATTGTGACCCACAACTGTTAACAGATATAAGTTCCTTAATACACTTAGGTTAATCTGTTATTATCTCAAACCCTTTGTGCCCCGCGTTGGGTGCCAAAAAGGACTGTTGTGGTTTAACCTCAGTCAGCAACTGAGCACCACGCAGCCGCTTGCTCACTCCCCCAACCTCGGTGGGATGGGGGAGAGAACTGGAAGAGCACAAGTGAGAAAAACTCGTGGGTTGAGATAAAAACAGTTTAATAATTGAAATAAAATAATATAATAATAATAATAATAATACACAAAGCAAGTGATGCACAGTACAATTGCTCACCACCTGCCAACCGATGCCCAGCCAGTCCCCAAGCAGCGGCCCCCCCGGCCAGCTTTCCCCAGTTTATGTACTGAGCATGACGTCACACAGTGTGGAATGTTTCTTTAGCCAGTTTGGCTGTGCCCCCTCCTGGCTTCTTGTGCAGCTGTAGCCTTCTCAGTCGGTAGAGCATGGAAAACTAAAAAGTCCTTGGCTCGTGTAAGCACTGCTTGGCAACAACTAAAACATCGATGTGTTATAAACTTTGTTCTCATCCTAAATCCAAAACACAGCATTGTACCAGCTACTAGGAAGGAAACCAACTCTATATCTCTGCCGAAACCAGGACATTGGGGAACATGTTACTGCTCCAAGAAGTTTAAAACATTAGAGTCTAGTGTATCACAGAAAATTTTACAGACCTTTTTTTCCTTGATCTTGTTCTTAACATGCAGCATTATTCGTAAGACTTGAATACTGAAGACTGCCATGCCAAGCACAGTGTGTGAATAGGCTTTGAACATGGTAGGATTTGGTGAAATACCTCATCAGATGTAAGGCAGTATATTTACATCCAATCAGCAAATTCTATTGTAAACAAGTTCAGTAATAAAACATGTATCTTAAAAGTTCATGAGAAAATCTCTGGGGCAGCCATTCTCACACCCGCAAGGACCGTTCTGTGGGATTTGTGTGGTGTGAGTGGATGGGCAGGGAACAAACCTGAGACTTCTTTTCCTGTCCCCACTCAAAAAAAATGTTGTTCGGACAAGCAAATGTCAGAAACATCAGTAAACATCTGCATATGTACAGGTTTCTCAGGTAGTATCAAACCTGATCGTCTCCTACGATGGGAGGGACTTCATTCTCCCAGTCCCTGCCCTGAGGTTCCGGGACTTGAGAGACGTGGGAAGAGAGATTGCCAGTGAAAACGGAGGCTCAACGCTTGTTCAGCACCTTAGGCTTCTCCATGTCAGTTGTCATCAGTCCTCCTGTCTTATTTCTCGGGGGGAGGGGGGGGCGGGGCAGGCGCAGGGGGGATGTACATTTTCTTCAATCTTCCTTTTCTGGCCAAGGTACCTGTAGAAGCCCTTCTTACTGTTCTTCACATCCCTTGCCAAATTCAGCTCCAACCTGTGCCTTCCTGATCCCGTCCCTACACATCCAGGCAGCGTCCCTATATTCTTCCCAGGATACCTGTCCCTGGTTCCACCGCCTGTGCGATTTCCTCCTTTAGTTGGACCAGGAGGTCCTTACTGGGCCATGCTGGTCTCCTGCCTTCCTTGCCTGACTTCTTACACGTGGGAGTCAAGAGCTCTGGTGCTCTCAGAGAACGTCCTTAAAGCGGAATATCCTTAAAGAGCTGCCAGCCCTGTTCAGCTCCTTCGTCCCTGAGGGCAGTTTCCCTGGGGGTCCCATCCACCAATTCCTTAAACAACTGAAAGTTTGCTCTCCTCAAATTCAGCGTCCTGACTCTACTCTTCACCTGGCCCATATCCCTCAAGATTGTGGATTCCACCAGGGCGTGATCGCTGCAGCCAATCTTGACACCTCTAATGAGTTCATCCATGCCGGTGAGCAACAGGTCCAGTAACGCTTCTCCTCCAGTCGGGCTGCCTATCACCTGGATTAAGAAATGATCCTTAGCGCTCTCCAAGAGTCTCCCGCACTGCTTACAGCTTGCTGTGCTGCTTCTACAGCAGATGTCAGGGAGACTGAAGTCCCCCGGCAGGATCAGAGCCTGCGAGCATGATGCTTCCTGTAGTTGAAGTAAGAACGCTTCGTCAACAGGCTCCCCTTGATCAGGCGGCCTGTGGTAAACACCAGCCACGAGGTTTCCTTTGTTGGCTTGGCCCCTCATTTTTACCCATAAGCTCTCAACCTGTTCATAGCTGTTTTCCAAAGGCAGCTCTGTGCAGTCAATCCATTTTTTTACATAGCGGGCAACCCCCCCACCCCTCCTTCCTTGCCTGTCCCTTCTGAACAGTTTATAGCCATCGACTGCAGTGCTCCAGTCGTGTGATTCATCCCACCACATTTCAGCGGCAGCGATTAGATCGTAGCTTGTTATCTGCACCATGGCTTCCAGCTCCTCCTGTTTGTTACCCACGCTGCGTGCATCAGTACAGAGGCGCTTCTGCTGGGCTGTCGACCATGTCGCCTTTTTAGAGGAATGCACCCTAATTCCTCAGAGGCATTTCACAGGTGTTTCCCTGCTGGCTCCTAATACACGAGCAGCCCCTGGCTCTTCTCTGTTGCTCAAAGCTCCATCCCCTTCCCCTGCTAAATCTAGTTTAAAGCTCTCCTTTTCAGTCTGGCCAGCTTGTTGGCGAAGACCCTCTTGCCCCACTTGGTCAGGTGAATCCCACCAGCTCCCAACAGACCCAGCTTCTCAAAAGTAGATCCGTTATCATAGAAGCCAAAACCTTGAGTATGGCAGCAGCCACACAGCCAGGCATTCACCTTTTCAGTTCATCTCCTCCTTCCTAAACCCCTTCCTTTGACTGGGAGGATAGATGGAAGCACCACCTGTGCTCCAGATCACTTTAACATTGCTCCAAGGGACGTACAGTCTTTTTTTGTTCTAAGTTGCCTTGTCGCAGTATCATGGGACCCTACGTGGAACAGTAGGAGCGGATGATAGTCCATAGGGTTCACCAGGCTCGGCACCCTCTCGGTAACATCGCGAATGCGAGCTCCTGGTAGGCAGCAAACCCCTCTAGAGAAATTGTCTGGGTGGCAAATGGGCGCTCCAGTGCCTCTCGGTAAGGAATCGCCAGTTACTAATACTTTCTGTGCTTTTCTGGTGGCACTGGTTCTCGTGGGGGGGGGGGTGGTGGGGGTGGGTGGATCAACCTTGCACAGTTGGCTTCTCCTGCATCCTGTCTGCTACTCGCGTGCTCTTCATTCTCCACCCCGAGAGCGTCGTATCTGTTACAGAGGGGCACACTTTAGCGGGAGGGGGAAAGTTCTTCCCTCTGTCCGCAGCAGAGACAAGGGCCCAGTCTCCTTCATCTTGTGAGTTACTTGGGTAACTAACTTGGGTTACTAGCTCGAGGCTGAATTCAGGCTAACCTCCCCCTTGCGCAGCCTTAAGGCTGGGCTGTGGCTCAGCCTGGGACAGCGCGCAATACCACCTATCAATCTCCCGCTCACGTTCCCGGATACTGCGCTGCCTACTGTTGAGCTCCTCTCGTAGCATAGCTACTTGTTTGAAGAGCTCTACTAGCTGGGCACACTTGCAGCTATGAGATCCACCGCTGCCTTCAGAGGCCCCATGGAACACGCCGAGGGACACGGCCCACACTGGGCCTACGCCGGAGCAGAGGGAACGGGCACGGAGGAAGGAGCTGCGGAAGAGAACAGCGAGGAACAAGGAGCGGCAGAGAGAGGCCACGGTGGCCCGACCCCAGCCAGCAATGCCACCGGCCCCTCTCAAGGGGACAGAGTGACCTGCAGCCGTAACGAGGGGCCTGGAGACAGGGAAGGAGGTGGAGGGGTGTCTGCTACAACCTTCTTGTTCACCCCAGTCAGGCTTCACTGGTATGCACGAGCACCTGATCTATCTGTTCTCTGATGACCGTCTCACAGACAAGCTTTGCTACGTACATATTGTTAGGACAAAACCAGTGAAACTGTAATAAATAACAGAAACGGGAAAACAGGACTTCCCAGAATACCTTACCGCCTTGTTTCATTGTTTAATTGAGAAGGAAGAACTGTAGTTTTACTTCCACTTTCTTTTGAGTTGCCTGGTCCAAATCCACTCTTTTTGAATCAAAAATGTATGAAAAGAGACACCCTGTGGATGCAGATTAGGGATCACTTTCAGCCTTTAGAAGTGACGGGACAAGGGCCAATGGGTTTGAACTAAAGAAGGGTAGATTTAGATTAGCTATAAGGAAGAAATTCTTTACCATGAGGGTGGTAAGACACTAGAACGGGTTGCCCAGAGAAGCAGTGGATGCCCCATCCCTGGCAACGTTCAAGGTCGGGTTGGACGGGGCTCTGAGCAACCTGATCTAGTTGAAGATGAGATCCCATGGCAGGGATCGGGACGTATTTCTGTGGGTGGTGGGCAAGGTGCAAGAGGAAGCCCATCGACTGCAGAGCCAGGTTTCAGGCCTCCAGCCAAAGGGGGAGCGCCAGAGCTGGGGAGTCCCGCCTGCGGCAGGGGAAGCGCGCAGAGGGACCGGAGGCTGCGGCCAGAGCCAGCGGCGGGTCAACTCCCCTGGGAGAGCCCGGGTCGCAGTGGGGGGGCAGGACGCCTTGCCCCTCCCGGCCTGGGTAACAATAGGGCCCTTTGTGACCTACCCTTGTGGCAGCCAGTGATGCCCCCAGCACTGGCACGGCAGCCCCACAATGTCCAGGACTCCCACGAGAAAAGGACATGAGCCGTGAGGCTCATAGAGGAGCCCCTGCGGCTCGTGCCGGAGCCCCTGCGCGCAGGAGAGATGTTTTTCTGAGACACCTGGCACACCCCACTCGCAGGGCCAGGGTGTTTCCCCAAGGCTCCACCATCCCCACCAGGTCAGAATACGGGGCTGGGGCTGGGCCAGCGCCATAGGGACCCCAGGAGACCCGGGCCCAGCAGGCGGGCCCTTCCGGAAGGTGCTGGGGGCAGGAGAGCCGGTGCCGGGGCCGAGGTGGGCAGGTGGGGACTGCCCACTGGAAAACGGCATCCTGCAGGAGATCCCCCCTGTCCCTGCCCAGCTGCTCCGCCCCACCACCTCCCTGCTCTGGCCAGGCAGCACCGAGGTGGGGCCGCTTGCTGTGGGCTGCCCCCTCCCCACCCTCACCCCTTTCCTCTGTCCCGCAGGGTGGCGAGTGGTTCCCCCAACAGGAGCCGTGCACCCAGGGCGGCAGAGGATGAAAGGGCTGGGGTGGCTGCTGAGGACCATGAGTCGTCAGAAAGCCCCAGGCAAGGCGAGCTGCACAGCGAGGACTTGGGCTCCGCCAGCCCCATCGTACACGCGGAGAAGGACAAGAGCCCCAGCATCCCTGCCATGAGTGGGTATCGACAGGACCCCAGGGGACCATCTCCTGCCTCGGGGCACAGATCAGGGCAGGGAGAGGCGGCTGGGCTGGCAGGAGGCAGCCAGCGGTGCTGCAGGGCTGGGACTTTCCCGCCCTGCTGCCAGCGGCATTCTGGGGGAGACACGGGGCATTCGCACCCTGGCTCAGGGCTTGCTGCGTGCAGGGCAGCGGGCGCAGGGCTGGAGAGAGGGCCCCTCTCTTCCCTCTACCTCCTGCCCCTGCCTACAGCTCTCTCCACTCTTGTTCTTAATCAGGTGCAGCTGTTACTGCCTCCGGCTGCCAGCTGGAGGGCGAGGAGAAGGAAGCCCACGACTACTTCTTGGCCTTTCTCAATGTCACCGAAAGGGTAACCGCAGATTTGGTCAGCAAGGCTCTGCCTGCAGCTCCCGGCTGGGTGCTGCCATGGCTGCTGCCTGCGCGCGGGCTCTTGCAGGGCTACTGGCTGTGCAGAGCTGCTCCCCTCCCGGCCCCCTGTGCCATCACTGCAGCCCCTTGAGCCCCTGCTCCTGCTGGCTGCGCCTCTGCCCCCTCACCCTCCCTCTCTGTCTCTCTTCTCCCCGACTGTCAGGAAGAGGCCGCGAAGCTGAGGTTTCTGGCCTCCATCCGCACACTCTGCAGAGCCTGGCTGCAGGGCAGGTACCTGCCTGATTTCAGATCAGCACGTGAGCTGGTGGAGAAGATGGAGGTGAGGGGACCCCAGTAGGGCTGAGGGAGGGGGGCAAAGCTGGCCGAGCACCGGGTGCCCAGTGGCAAGGACAGCACTTGGGCGTCTGGGCACAGGGGAAGGGTGAGACAGGCCTCCATGGGAACAGTCCTGCCTGCCATGGGGCTGCTGCAGAGCGAGGGGCTGCTCTGGGTGCCAGTGCTGGCCTAGGGACAGTGGGGCTCTGCCCGCCCTGCAGACTGGTGCCGGGCAGTGGCAGCTCCCGTGCCCCATCCACACCGTGCTCTCCCTCTCCAGGCACTATGGCAAAAGGAGCTCCCGCGCAGCGTGTACGCCGTGATGTGGCAGCAAGCCATGCTCGCCATCGCTGCAATGAGGTACCTGCCCCAGACCCTGGCCGGGCCAGGGCCTCCCCACAGCATTGGCCTGATGGCACCAAGCATCTCCTAACCTGGCAGGACCCTGGCGGCACTGTCTTTGGGCTTCTGCTCTCCCTCGCGCTTGGCCCATCAGTGGGCCAGATGGGAGGGTGGAGGGTGCTCTGGGGCTCCGCGGTGCCTCTTGGCTTTTCCTCTGAAGGGAGAGGCAGGAGACGGAAAGGGGTTCAGGCTCCACCGGCCAGGACTGCCCTCTGTCGCTGGCTCAGTGGCACGGGGGAGGGAGGAGATGCCTCCGTGTATCCCTTTCCCACCTTGTCTGGGTACCACCCTGGGGACTGCCAGTCCCAACATCTGCGGCCACCTTCCCGGACGTGGAAGCCCCAGCATCCAACCAGCCCCTTCTTTTCTCGCAGCGAAGAGAGGGAAGGCCTGCTGGACCAGCACCTCCGCCCCTGCCTCTGCAGCATCTTCCATCTTGTTCCAGCACAGAAGATGGACAGCCAACATGCTTTACTCGATGCTCAGGTAAGCGCGGGGTGAGCTACGGAGAGCCTGCCAGTCAGCCCCTGTGCACGTTTTCCTAGTTGGCTTTGGCTGCTGGAAGACGATAGAGGAAGGAGGAAGACCAGGGAGACCCTGAGGCCTCTCCCGGGCACCAGAGGGCAGCTGAGGCCCGCCTCGGGTGGAAGGCATACAAGCCAGCTTCCTGCAAGGAAGGAGGGCCAGGCTAAGCGTGCCACTTGCTGTATCCCCTGACAGATCCTGAAAACTCTGGACAGCGTGCTGGAGGTGCTGATGCACGGTGCTTCACCGACGTCCAGCATCCAGACACTGGAGAAAATCTTGCAGGTCAGGCATTTGCCAAGAGCCGGGCTCACGGGGTCTCTTCCTGGCCTTCTCCTAAAGAGACACGACCTTCTGGAGCGTGCACGCCCCAGCCCAGAACCAAAGCAGTGGAAGGAGTCTGAGTGTCCTTCCCGGGCCCCCTACTCTGGCAGCTGGCACTGCTAAGCCACTGCCCTCGCCGGCCGCCCCGTTCACGCTCTCCTCCCCAGATCGCAGCAGGGTGGAGGTCTGCTGGGACAGGGCCACGGTGCAAGGGGAGCCCAGCCCTGCAGCACTCTTCTTCTGGCCTCCCCAGGGGCCGTAGCCCAGCCTTCCTGGTGCAGGCCCCCCTGGAGGTTCCTGTCCTCCTGGAGAGGGGACATGCAGCCATTTTTGGAGGAGCGCGTGGGAAGGGGCAGAGGTGGCTGGGGGCGGCAGGATCTGGCTACCTCCCTGACTGCAGCAGGTCACCAACTGTCGGCAATGGTCCCCGAGGCCGCGAGGCGGCCGGATCCCGTTCCAGGCCTTCCTCCTGTCTGGGGCACATTGCGTAAACCCCGCCAGGCACTTGGCAGAGCCACCGCTCCGGGAGCCGCCGTCGTTTCCCAAGGCAGACCGGCAGCTCTTCCCTTCTCAGGTCCTGCTGCCCTTCACGGCATCCCATGAAGTGGCTAGGCGCCAGAGGGCTGTGGGGAGGATTGTCAGCCTGGGCCAGTACGTGATGCCCTCTTGGATGATGGAGGTAAGGGGCCTAAGGTGCAGGCGAGCTCTCGGCGCCCCTCGCCCCTTCCTGGCGCCTCAGAGTAGCCGGTAGCTCTGGGCTCCCTGCAAGGGAAGCCTGGGTGCAGGGCAGGAGATTCAGCAAGGCTCAGCCCTGCACCAGCGTCTTTGCCCCTCTCTCTGGGAGCTGCTCTCTCCCACGCCTTTTCTCTCGGGAGCCAGCTCCGTCCCAGGGCATGGGAGCGTTTTGCGGGCCTGGCTCTCTCTGGCAGCTCTCCCCCCCTCCCCTGAGTTGCTGCCCAGCCGCTTCAGCGTTGAGAGCCTGCAGGGCTCTCGGGCCCTTCCTCTCCCCACTGCCACTGCCCGCCCCCAGCCCCTTCCCCAGCCCACTGGCCCCGGGGCTCCTGCTGCGGCCCCGCAGGCCCTCCCTTCCCGTGCTGTGGAGGGCCGGGCAGGGAGGTGCCGGGCCTTGGGAGAGCCTGCCAGAAGGATCCGGCAGGAGAAGAGGGCGCATGGCTGCACCCTTTTGTGGAAATGGGGAGTCCTCAGGTGGGCAAGGAGGGCTCCGTCAGCTGAACGTGGGTGTGGAGGACCTGCAGACCCAGGGTCTCAATCCTCCTTCAGGCACCCCAGTCCCATGGGCTCATGGGGAGGGAAGGCAAAAGCCTGCCAGGGCTCCCTTCACAGGGAGGCAGCACGGTCCTTGCCCTGACGCCGCTGCCGCAGGCTGGGTCTCCACGGGGTGCAGCGCAGGGCAGAGCCCTCCAGAGCTCCTCCTCACGCGGCACTCGGCCCTGGGGCCGCTCTCAGGGGTTAGGCCTTTCGTCCCACGTGCCACAGCTCGGCTCCTTCCTCTCTCCCACAGGCCTCGCCCTTGGGAGAAGGCAACGCCTTCCTCTTCAAAGAGAAGCCTCTCCAATTCCTGGGGCGGCTCATGGGGCACCTCACCCTGTCCTGTGCCGAGACGGACCAGGAGATCAGCTGCGGGGCTGTGGAGGCGCTGCGTGCCTTCCACAGGTTCATTCTGGTGCGACACGGTAAGAGAGGCTGGGGCGGGCTGGGGCCTTCCAGCCACAAGGGCCCAGGCAAGGCGCTGCACCGCCTTGGCCCCCCCGGCTCTGCTGGAGGAAGGAGCAGCAAGCGCCTCTGGGGCTGGAGCAGGGGAGCAGCCGTGCTGCGCCAAGCCCAGGGCCCACGCAGCCCTCCTTGGAGTGGCGGCTTGGGGCCTGTCCCGAGAACCCTTGGGCTGGAGAGCCTGTGGCAGCAGCATCCCAGGGCTTCTCTCCTCCTCCCGAGCAGAAAGCCAGACCGAACTCTGCTGTCCTTCTGCAGCCTAAGAGGCGGTTTCCCCTCCTCCCCCTGGCAATGGGCCCACTGCCACCCTGGCACGTCTCTGGCTCCCCACAGAACGGAGAGCCAGGCACAGAGCTCTCCTTGATGCCCTCGCCTGCTGCCTCCAGCTCTCCGTTGCTCCTGCCGCTCACTGTGTGTTTCCCCTCCTGCCCAGGCCGCCTGGCAGCACGTGAGGATCCAAAGCTACGAGTGGAGCGGGAAAGCGCTAGCACCCTCTGGCCCAAGGAGCCTGCTGACGAGGCAACGGTAACGAGCACCTTCCTTGCTCTGGGGGTCTTGTCTGTGGGGCTGGCAGGAGACTTGGATGAACCAGTGCATCAGCCATCGGGGGGGACGCACGGCCTCCCGCCGATCAAGCTGTGGGGTCCCACCACCTCTCCGCAGGGAGTAGCCAAAGGCTTTAACCCAGCGTCAGTGCAGCAGCTCCGGCCATCCCGGCCACTGGCCAGCTCTGGTTGCCGGCAGAGCCAGCGCACCGTGACCCTGCCCCCCCGCCCCCCTCCTTCAGCCCACAGGGAGCTCCCTCTCCACACCCCCATGGCTGCAATCAACGCAGACCAGCCACTGCTGCCGGCACTTGTCCTGGGGCAGGGGGCCAGCGCTGCCCCGGGTTTCTCACTCCAGAGCTGCCCCCGCTGCTCAGCTGTGCCCCGCCACCAAGGCACTCGGTGCGACGCCTCTTCCCTCCCTTTCTCCCTCAGATACTCGGGAGCTTCCTCCTCCACACTGAGAAGAGCGACTTCATCCTCACGGTCTTGAGGAGCATGGCGCACCCAAGGGTCTCTGACACCCAGCCGATTGCCAACATGCTGGAGGTGGTCTTGAGAGGCTCGTGCTCAGAGCTTACCGAGGTAGGCAGCATGCAGCTGGATTGCCCTGTGCGCGTGCCCTCCGGGGGCCGTTCCCCCCGCCCCGAGTCCAGGGCTTGGGAGCACCCGACGAGTGGCCTTTGAGGCCAGCAAAGAGTGATGGGAGGGAAGCAGTTCTCGGTGGCAGCTGGGGCCATGGCTGTGCTCCACCCCGCTCCACCCCCCTGCCTCTGCCAGGTGGACGAGGTCGTGTGGACCATCCATACACAGCTGACGCACGTCAGCCAGAAGCCACTCCAGGACATCCTGAGGAGGACCCTTCTCCAGCTGGCCCACTTGTACCCTCGGGAGGTGACCACTGGCCTGCTGCAGGCTTCCCCGCACTGTGACAGGTATGTGGCCCGTCAGCCTCCGGGGCAGCTCAGGACCTCTGGGGCCTGCCCAGGCAGAAGGGGTGGTGGCTGAGGTGGCCCCACTGACGGTGTGCTCTGGCTCTGCAGCACTGCCAGGGCCATGTGGAGCATGTTGGCCTCCGAGCCCTGCCTCGTGGACGACGTGCTAAAGACGCTGCTGAAAAGCACCTGGCGGTGCAGCTTCAAGGGAGAATGCATCTGCTGCAGTTTCCTGGCTGTGAGTGTCTGGAGGAGGCCTGCTCCACCCTGCCCGGGGCTGCGCATCCCTCTCCAGCCCCTCCTCCCCTCTCCACCTGCCCCCAAACCCGGACCTCCCCAGGGGCGCCTGGGCCAGGGGCCTTGGGGCCACAGCCAGGCAGGGCAGCGCGTGCTGCTCGGCGCTGCGGCGCACAGGCAGGCAGCCTGCCCCTGCCCCCGCTGCCCTCAGCGGTCTTCCTCCCTCCCCACCTCCTCCTGCCCTCCTCGGCTGCAGGGAAGCCCAGGGCAGGGTGGCTACCTGGCCAGAGCAGGCTGTGGGGCCGGGGAGGGGCAGCCCAGGGCAGCCGGCAGAGCCCCTGGGGCCGGCTGGGCTGTTCCCTCTGGACCGCGACGGCTCGCATACCTGTGCTACAAATGGGAGCCGAGCCCTGAGAGCCGCCACGGGCGGGCTCCAGGCCAGGCACCTGGGCTGGGCTCTGCCCTGGCATCTCCCTCAGCGCGGCGCAGCGCCTGAGCTCCCCTGCCGCCAGCCCCGGGCGGTGCCGCAGGGACATCTCGGCAGCAAGAGCGGTCCCTGGGTGTTTTCTGCAGGTAGCCAGTGCCATGCGCGAGATCTTCCTGGTGCCCTCCAGCGAATGCTGGGTGCAGTTACTTTGCACCGAGCTCTTCATGGCAGTGGTCTTCCAGCTCTCCTTCAGCTTGAACGGCCCACAGCAGGGCTGCTTCTGCTCTCGCAGTCAGAGCAGTGAGGCCAAGCATCCTCCGGTCTGCCCCCTCAGGTGCTCTGTCCCTGCTTCCTGGTCTCTGGCCCAGGCCCAAAGCCGGGTCCGGGGCTCTACGTGTGACCGCGCGTTGCTCTGCATGCAGGACCACGGTGAGCACCATGCAGGCTCTGTTCCGCTGCCTGGGCGGTGCCGTCCTGGTTGAAGACATCATGAGGCAGGGTGCCTGGGACATGCTCATGAGCCCCGAGACCTACCACACCGGTATCGCCGTGCTGACTAGGTGAGAGCTTTGTCAGTTGTCCTTGTCTCCCCTGGCGTTTCTCCCCGGGAGGGGAAGGGCCCCCCCGGCATGATCCCCTTCCTCGTGGGTGGTGAGGCGCAAGCAGCCAACGCAAGGCACAAACGCAGCCTTGCCCCGCGTGGCCTGGCCTGTGGGGTAATGGCTGGGGCTGGCAGCGCAGTCCCAGAGAGGTTAGCCTGCCCAGCTCGGTGCCGCCAGTGCCTTCTTCCCCCGGCCAGGGTGCTGCGGCGTGAAGAACCGGCCTGCTGCGCCTCCCTGTCTGAACAGGCGGTCACAGGCCTCCTCCAGAGACAGCCCTACCAGGACATCGGCGCCATGACCGTCTTCGTCGAGGTGGGCCTGGTGGCAAGCGCTGCGCCTCTGAGGGCGGGCGGGGGGAAGCTGGGCTGCGTGCATGAGGCAGAGGGCAGAGGGGAGGCGGCGAGGGCCCTCTGCGGGCCCTGCTGCCTCCCACCTGGGCTGTGACCGGCCCTGGTGCCTTGCCCTGCGCCGCCCGGGAGCTCTGCTGGCTGTGCCGGGCTCTCATTCTGCTGCCGGGTGCGTTTCAGGTCCTGGACGGCACTGACTTTGAGCATGTCGATGGCTGTGTCCTACACGTCCTCCAGTTCCACCTGCAGAGCCATAGCTCGGTGCTGCGCAGGATGGCAGTCACAAGCCTCGTCACGCTATCTGGGAGACCCGAGATGGTGAGCAGGGGCAGCCGGGCACAGTGAGGGCATCCACCTGGGGCTGGGCTGCAGGCAGTGGTGCGCGCAGCGGCTTGCTCGGGCTTTGCCAGGAAGTGCAGTTTGGAGGGAGCAGAGGGCAGGGTGCTCCCCAGGGTGCTGCGGTGCCACCCTGCCGCCAAGGCCCAGCTGGGCCGGGGCTCCGTCAGCAGCCCTGGGCCCTGGGGGAGAAAGACAGCCTGTGTGTGGTGCCGGCAGGCAGCGCTGTGCTGCAGCAAGCGGGCAGGGACATAGCTGCTAGCCCCACGCGCCGGGCACTGGGGGAGAGGGGCTTCTCCAGGCTGGGTGTGCTGCAGCTGCTGCCGCTGCCCTGCTCCGGCTGGGCCTGGGCTGCGCCGCACGCGGAGAGATCTCTGCCTGACCGGTGCTGCACCCTCTACACGCAGAGTGGTTTTTGCGAGTGCGGTCCTTGATTGCGTCACAAAATGAAATCGTGTGTTTCACGTAGGCAGCGACGCTGCAAGGCCTGCTGCCAGAGGTCACACGGCGACTGCAGGATGATGACTGCGACGTCAGGACGGCAGCCCTGACTTTCCTCAGCAACATGCTCTGCCTGGCGGACAGGCAGACGGCTGTCCCCATCGCTCTGCAGCTGGTCAAGACGCTCCTGCCACTCTTTGAAAACGTAAGGCGGTGGGAGAGCAGAGGCTTGGTTAGCATGCCTGGGGGGGCACATGTGCATGGCCCGGGGGTGGTGCATCCCTCTCCATGCATGCCCACCGGCCCGTGAGTTCCTCTCCTCACTGCAGAGGGAGAGCCACAAGCATTCGTCTCCTTACCATGGGCTTGGAGGAGCCCGGACTGAGGTCCTCCCCTCTTCCTTCTCTCCTCCTAGGAGTCCAGCCACGTGCGAGAGCGCTCCATCATCCTCTGCAGAGATGCGATGGAGGTTGCAGTCAGCACCCACAAAGAGCAGATGAGGGAGGACGTGCAGAGGAGCCTGATGCCCCTGTTCCTCCACCTGCATGACAAGGACCATAACGTGGCTCAGGTGGGCCTTTCTAAGGCCTTTAAATGTGCCTTAATTGGGGCCCAACCTCCAGAGTCCCTGAGGAGGGCTCAGAGCCCCTCCCTGCCTGCAGCCGCAGAGCTGGCAGCAGCTGAGAAGGTGGGCAGGGACATTTCCTGCACCTGCCCTGAGTGATCCAGCAGAGCTCAGCAGCAGTGCGCGGCCATAAAGACCTAAGCACTGGAGCCCCCATAGTCTTCCCAGCGGCGCCTGCAGGTGTCTGAGGCCAGGGTGTGGTCCCCCAACCCTTGCCGCCCCCCTGCTCTGCCCAGGGACACCCAGGTCCTGTCCCCTGGGCGGTGGTGCCAGCTCCCACTTTCTGCTGCTGTGCAGGCCTCTCGGGAAGCCCTCCTTGGAGCTGCCAAGTTCCTGAAGCGCAGGCAGCTCAGGAAGCTGCTGGAGACAGAGCAGATATGCAGGGTCGGCGAGTGCCTGGTAAGGGTGGCCCCAAAGCTCCACACCCAGCCTGGAGAAGCCCCTCTCCGCCAGTGCCCAGCGCGTGGGGCTAGCAGCTATGTCCCTGCCCGCTTGCTGCAGCCCAGCGCTGCCTGCCGGCACCACACACAGGCTGTCTTTCCCCCCAAGAGCCCAGGGCTGCTGACGGAGCCCCGGCCCAGCTGGGCCTTGGCGGCAGGGTGGCACCGCAGCACCCCGGGGAGCACCCTGCCCTCTGCTCCCTCCAAACCCCAGCGCCAGCCAGCCGCTGGCTGGGCGTCGTGGGTGTCCGGGCAGGGGAAGGCAGGGGAGGCCAGTCCTGGGCACAGGGGGAGGGTCTGCGCCAACCCTGTCCCCCTGTGCTCTCTCCAGCTTGTGGAGGACAGCAGCAGAGCAGAGGACTACCTGCACCAGAGCCTGCCGTACCTGCAGAGCCCACTGGAGCCCCTGCGCGAGGCAGCCGTCAGGTTCATTGGTGAGCCACAACCCTGCCAGGGGTCCCTCCCTGCCCCGCAGCAGCTTAGGCCCAGATACGGCTGCTGCCGAATCCACTGGGCGGCTGCAGAGCCCTGACTGCCTGATGTGGGGCCGGGCGCTCACGGGGCTCCCTGCCACCCTCTCCCACACCTTCCCGCGCAGGGGGGGCTGGTGGGAGCCTTGTTGGGTCCCTCACAGCCGCCTTGGGCTTCGTGCTCAGGGGACCGCCCTGGGCTCAGCCTTGCCCAAGGGGAGGAGGGCGTGTGGCAAGGCCCGTGGGGCCGGTGAGGGGGAGCCGGGCTGCTGGGGCGGGCAGGCCAGCGGGATCTGTGACGGGGTGTGCGTGCCTAGGGCTCGTCGGGCGGCAGCTGAGGGACGGGTGCCAGGAGAAGCTCCAGGTCATCTACGAGGGTGAGAGAGGGCACCGGGGTGTCTGCGGGGGCTGGCAGGGAGGAGGAAAGACCCTGGGCAGGGAGCTCCAATCCCTGCCCCAGCTGGGGAGGGCCCTGCTCCCTGCACGGGTGAGGGGCGGTGCGGGCAGAGCAGAGGGAGATTTCAGGGGCATGGGGGGCATTGCTGGCCAGCACTTTCCGGCTGATGCCAGCGCCCCTGCCTCCCTCCTGGCGGTGGGAAGAGCTGGGAGGGGCGGGGGGGGCCCTGGCTGGAAGGAGTTCTGAGGTCCCCACAGATCCGGGCTCTGACCTCGGTTCTGTTCCTTTCCGTCCCAGCCCTTCAAGGAAAGGTAGATGACAGCAGCCTCTCGGTCTCTTCCCTGGCGGCTCAAACCCTGCTGATCCTGGACACTCCAGTGAAGGAGCCTCCCTCCGGACTCTGCAAATGCTGTGCTACCGGCTCCTGAGGGCGTGGAGGAGGAGGACCCCCTGCTCCGGAGACAGCTGGCTGTGCTGCCGGAGCCGTGTGCAGAGCTGATCCCGGGCTGCTCTGCACACTGGCACCACCAGAGCAGCTCGACCTGTCGCCTTGCCAGCAGCCCGGGGCCGTGCAGGACACACCACACCCTGTGTCGTGGCCCCAAGGTGCCAGCTGCTCTGCCGGGCTGTGAAACCAAGAGGAAAGGTGAAGGAAGGCTTTTGCCTGCCCTGCCCTCTCCAGGGAGATCCTGGCCTGGACGGGTGCCCGCTCTCTGCAGTGTTCCCATTTCATGGGGAAGGGGATGGGTAGGCCATGGCCCGCGGCTCCCGTGGGCGTGCTGGCCGTGAAGCCCGAAGAAGCAGCCAAATGCTGTGGCAGAGCAGCGAGAGGAACGCTTGGGATGGCGACCCAGGGAGGAAGCGAGCATCCTGCAGGCTGGAAGCAGAGGCCGTAGCACAGCCGGCCTGCCTGTGTCTCCCAGCCATTGATAAAAAGACTGTGGAACTTCGCGTGCTGTTTGAACTCTTCTTCCTCGTCCCGCACTGCCCTGCTGCCCCCCAGGCACCCGTAGGGTACCTACCCTGCCACGGGTGTCGCACGAGGCCCTGTGGAGCCCTGCTGCCCCCCAGGGGAACCCCGCCGGGTCCCCCACGCACCCCTGCAGAGCCTTGCTGCCCCCCAGACAGCTGTAGGGACCGCATCGGGTCCTGCTTGTGCCCCTGGGGAGCCCTGCTGTCCCCCAGGCCCCCATAAGGGCCCCAGGAGGGCCTGCACATGGCCCCGTGGAGCCTTGCTGTTCCCTTTGGTCTCCTTTGCTTACAAAACGATTTTCAGCAGGGCTCACGGGGTCTTGCCTTCTGCTAAAGAGCAGAAAATCTCCGGGGCAGCCATTCTCACACCCGCAAGGACCGTTCTGTGGGATTTGTGTGGTGTGAGTGGATGGGCAGGGAACAAACCTGAGACTTCTTTTCCTGTCCCCACTCAAAAAAAATGTTGTTCGGACAAGCAAATGTCAGAAACATCAGTAAACATCTGCATATGTACAGGTTTCTCAGGTAGTATCAAACCTGATCGTCTCCTACGATGGGAGGGACTTCATTCTCCCAGTCCCTGCCCTGAGGTTCCGGGACTTGAGAGACGTGGGAAGAGAGATTGCCAGTGAAAACGGAGGCTCAACGCTTGTTCAGCACCTTAGGCTTCTCCATGTCAGTTGTCATCAGTCCTCCTGTCTTATTTCTCGGGGGGAGGGGGGGGCGGGGCAGGCGCAGGGGGGATGTACATTTTCTTCAATCTTCCTTTTCTGGCCAAGGTACCTGTAGAAGCCCTTCTTACTGTTCTTCACATCCCTTGCCAAATTCAGCTCCAACCTGTGCCTTCCTGATCCCGTCCCTACACATCCAGGCAGCGTCCCTATATTCTTCCCAGGATACCTGTCCCTGGTTCCACCGCCTGTGCGATTTCCTCCTTTAGTTGGACCAGGAGGTCCTTACTGGGCCATGCTGGTCTCCTGCCTTCCTTGCCTGACTTCTTACACGTGGGAGTCAAGAGCTCTGGTGCTCTCAGAGAACGTCCTTAAAGCGGAATATCCTTAAAGAGCTGCCAGCCCTGTTCAGCTCCTTCGTCCCTGAGGGCAGTTTCCCTGGGGGTCCCATCCACCAATTCCTTAAACAACTGAAAGTTTGCTCTCCTCAAATTCAGCGTCCTGACTCTACTCTTCACCTGGCCCATATCCCTCAAGATTGTGGATTCCACCAGGGCGTGATCGCTGCAGCCAATCTTGACACCTCTAATGAGTTCATCCATGCCGGTGAGCAACAGGTCCAGTAACGCTTCTCCTCCAGTCGGGCTGCCTATCACCTGGATTAAGAAATGATCCTTAGCGCTCTCCAAGAGTCTCCCGCACTGCTTACAGCTTGCTGTGCTGCTTCTACAGCAGATGTCAGGGAGACTGAAGTCCCCCGGCAGGATCAGAGCCTGCGAGCATGATGCTTCCTGTAGTTGAAGTAAGAACGCTTCGTCAACAGGCTCCCCTTGATCAGGCGGCCTGTGGTAAACACCAGCCACGAGGTTTCCTTTGTTGGCTTGGCCCCTCATTTTTACCCATAAGCTCTCAACCTGTTCATAGCTGTTTTCCAAAGGCAGCTCTGTGCAGTCAATCCATTTTTTTACATAGCGGGCAACCCCCCCACCCCTCCTTCCTTGCCTGTCCCTTCTGAACAGTTTATAGCCATCGACTGCAGTGCTCCAGTCGTGTGATTCATCCCACCACATTTCAGCGGCAGCGATTAGATCGTAGCTTGTTATCTGCACCATGGCTTCCAGCTCCTCCTGTTTGTTACCCACGCTGCGTGCATCAGTACAGAGGCGCTTCTGCTGGGCTGTCGACCATGTCGCCTTTTTAGAGGAATGCACCCTAATTCCTCAGAGGCATTTCACAGGTGTTTCCCTGCTGGCTCCTAATACACGAGCAGCCCCTGGCTCTTCTCTGTTGCTCAAAGCTCCATCCCCTTCCCCTGCTAAATCTAGTTTAAAGCTCTCCTTTTCAGTCTGGCCAGCTTGTTGGCGAAGACCCTCTTGCCCCACTTGGTCAGGTGAATCCCACCAGCTCCCAACAGACCCAGCTTCTCAAAAGTAGATCCGTTATCATAGAAGCCAAAACCTTGAGTATGGCAGCAGCCACACAGCCAGGCATTCACCTTTTCAGTTCATCTCCTCCTTCCTAAACCCCTTCCTTTGACTGGGAGGATAGATGGAAGCACCACCTGTGCTCCAGATCACTTTAACATTGCTCCAAGGGACGTACAGTCTTTTTTTGTTCTAAGTTGCCTTGTCGCAGTATCATGGGACCCTACGTGGAACAGTAGGAGCGGATGATAGTCCATAGGGTTCACCAGGCTCGGCACCCTCTCGGTAACATCGCGAATGCGAGCTCCTGGTAGGCAGCAAACCCCTCTAGAGAAATTGTCTGGGTGGCAAATGGGCGCTCCAGTGCCTCTCGGTAAGGAATCGCCAGTTACTAATACTTTCTGTGCTTTTCTGGTGGCACTGGTTCTCGTGGGGGGGGGGTGGTGGTGGGGGTGGGTGGATCAACCTTGCACAGTTGGCTTCTCCTGCATCCTGTCTGCTACTCGCGTGCTCTTCATTCTCCACCCCGAGAGCGTCGTATCTGTTACAGAGGGGCACACTTTAGCGGGAGGGGGAAAGTTCTTCCCTCTGTCCGCAGCAGAGACAAGGGCCCAGTCTCCTTCATCTCGTGAGTTACTTGGGTCACTAACTTGGGTTACTAGCTCGAGGCTGAATTCAGGCTAACCTCCCCCTTGCGCAGCCTTAAGGCTGGGCTGTGGCTCAGCCTGGGACAGCGCGCAATACCACCTATCAATCTCCCGCTCACGTTCCCGGATACTGCGCTGCCTACTGTTGAGCTCCTCTCGTAGCATAGCTACTTGTTTGAAGAGCTCTACTAGCTGGGCACACTTGCAGCTATGAGATCCACCGCTGCCTTCAGAGGCCCCATGGAACACGCCGAGGGACACGGCCCACACTGGGCCTACGCCGGAGCAGAGGGAACGGGCACGGAGGAAGGAGCTGCGGAAGAGAACAGCGAGGAACAAGGAGCGGCAGAGAGAGGCCACGGTGGCCCGACCCCAGCCAGCAATGCCACCGGCCCCTCTCAAGGGGACAGAGTGACCTGCAGCCGTAACGAGGGGCCTGGAGACAGGGAAGGAGGTGGAGGGGTGTCTGCTACAACCTTCTTGTTCACCCCAGTCAGGCTTCACTGGTATGCACGAGCACCTGATCTATCTGTTCTCTGATGACCGTCTCACAGACAAGCTTTGCTACGTACATATTGTTAGGACAAAACCAGTGAAACTGTAATAAATAACAGAAACGGGAAAACAGGACTTCCCAGAATACCTTACCGCCTTGTTTCATTGTTTAATTGAGAAGGAAGAACTGTAGTTTTACTTCCACTTTCTTTTGAGTTGCCTGGTCCAAATCCACTCTTTTTGAATCAAAAATGTATGAAAAGAGACACCCTGTGGATGCAGATTAGGGATCACTTTCAGCCTTTAGAAGTGACGGGACAAGGGCCAATGGGTTTGAACTAAAGAAGGGTAGATTTAGATTAGCTATAAGGAAGAAATTCTTTACCATGAGGGTGGTAAGACACTAGAACGGGTTGCCCAGAGAAGCAGTGGATGCCCCATCCCTGTCAACGTTCAAGGTCGGGTTGGACGGGGCTCTGAGCAACCTGATCTAGTTGAAGATGAGATCCCATGGCAGGGATCGGGACGTATTTCTGTGGGTGGTGGGCAAGGTGCAAGAGGAAGCCCATCGACTGCAGAGCCAGGTTTCAGGCCTCCAGCCAAAGGGGGAGCGCCAGAGCTGGGGAGTCCCGCCTGCGGCAGGGGAAGCGCGCAGAGGGACCGGAGGCTGCGGCCAGAGCCAGCGGCGGGTCAACTCCCCTGGGAGAGCCCGGGTCGCAGTGGGGGGGCAGGACGCCTTGCCCCTCCCGGCCTGGGTAACAATAGGGCCCTTTGTGACCTACCCTTGTGGCAGCCAGTGATGCCCCCAGCACTGGCACGGCAGCCCCACAATGTCCAGGACTCCCACGAGAAAAGGACATGAGCCGTGAGGCTCATAGAGGAGCCCCTGCGGCTCGTGCCGGAGCCCCTGCGCGCAGGAGAGATGTTTTTCTGAGACACCTGGCACACCCCACTCGCAGGGCCAGGGTGTTTCCCCAAGGCTCCACCATCCCCACCAGGTCAGAATACGGGGCTGGGGCTGGGCCAGCGCCATAGGGACCCCAGGAGACCCGGGCCCAGCAGGCGGGCCCTTCCGGAAGGTGCTGGGGGCAGGAGAGCCGGTGCCGGGGCCGAGGTGGGCAGGTGGGGACTGCCCACTGGAAAACGGCATCCTGCAGGAGATCCCCCCTGTCCCTGCCCAGCTGCTCCGCCCCACCACCTCCCTGCTCTGGCCAGGCAGCACCGAGGTGGGGCCGCTTGCTGTGGGCTGCCCCCTCCCCACCCTCACCCCTTTCCTCTGTCCCGCAGGGTGGCGAGTGGTTCCCCCAACAGGAGCCGTGCACCCAGGGCGGCAGAGGATGAAAGGGCTGGGGTGGCTGCTGAGGACCATGAGTCGTCAGAAAGCCCCAGGCAAGGCGAGCTGCACAGCGAGGACTTGGGCTCCGCCAGCCCCATCGTACACGCGGAGAAGGACAAGAGCCCCAGCATCCCTGCCATGAGTGGGTATCGACAGGACCCCAGGGGACCATCTCCTGCCTCGGGGCACAGATCAGGGCAGGGAGAGGCGGCTGGGCTGGCAGGAGGCAGCCAGCGGTGCTGCAGGGCTGGGACTTTCCCGCCCTGCTGCCAGCGGCATTCTGGGGGAGACACGGGGCATTCGCACCCTGGCTCAGGGCTTGCTGCGTGCAGGGCAGCGGGCGCAGGGCTGGAGAGAGGGCCCCTCTCTTCCCTCTACCTCCTGCCCCTGCCTACAGCTCTCTCCACTCTTGTTCTTAATCAGGTGCAGCTGTTACTGCCTCCGGCTGCCAGCTGGAGGGCGAGGAGAAGGAAGCCCACGACTACTTCTTGGCCTTTCTCAATGTCACCGAAAGGGTAACCGCAGATTTGATCAGCAAGGCTCTGCCTGCAGCTCCCGGCTGGGTGCTGCCATGGCTGCTGCCTGCGCGCGGGCTCTTGCAGGGCTACTGGCTGTGCAGAGCTGCTCCCCTCCCGGCCCCCTGTGCCATCACTGCAGCCCCTTGAGCCCCTGCTCCTGCTGGCTGCGCCTCTGCCCCCTCACCCTCCCTCTCTGTCTCTCTTCTCCCCGACTGTCAGGAAGAGGCCGCGAAGCTGAGGTTTCTGGCCTCCATCCGCACACTCTGCAGAGCCTGGCTGCAGGGCAGGTACCTGCCTGATTTCAGATCAGCACGTGAGCTGGTGGAGAAGATGGAGGTGAGGGGACCCCAGTAGGGCTGAGGGAGGGGGGCAAAGCTGGCCGAGCACCGGGTGCCCAGTGGCAAGGACAGCACTTGGGCGTCTGGGCACAGGGGAAGGGTGAGACAGGCCTCCATGGGAACAGTCCTGCCTGCCATGGGGCTGCTGCAGAGCGAGGGGCTGCTCTGGGTGCCAGTGCTGGCCTAGGGACAGTGGGGCTCTGCCCGCCCTGCAGACTGGTGCCGGGCAGTGGCAGCTCCCGTGCCCCATCCCCACCGTGCTCTCCCTCTCCAGGCACTATGGCAAAAGGAGCTCCCGCGCAGCGTGTACGCCGTGATGTGGCAGCAAGCCATGCTCGCCATCGCTGCAATGAGGTACCTGCCCCAGACCCTGGCCGGGCCAGGGCCTCCCCACAGCATTGGCCTGATGGCACCAAGCATCTCCTATCCTGGCAGGACCCTGGCGGCACTGTCTTTGGGCTTCTGCTCTCCCTCGCGCTTGGCCCATCAGTGGGCCAGATGGGAGGGTGGAGGGTGCTCTGGGGCTCCCCGGTGCCTCTTGGCTTTTCCTCTGAAGGGAGAGGCAGGAGACGGAAAGGGGTTCAGGCTCCACCGGCCAGGACTGCCCTCTGTCGCTGGCTCAGTGGCACGGGGGAGGGAGGAGATGCCTCCGTGTATCCCTTTCCCACCTTGTCTGGGTACCACCCTGGGGACTGCCAGTCCCAACATCTGCGGCCACCTTCCCGGACGTGGAAGCCCCAGCATCCAACCAGCCCCTTCTTTTCTCGCAGCGAAGAGAGGGAAGGCCTGCTGGACCAGCACCTCCACCCCTGCCTCTGCAGCATCTTCCATCTTGTTCCAGCACAGAAGATGGACAGCCAACATGCTTTACTCGATGCTCAGGTAAGCGCGGGGTGAGCTACGGAGAGCCTGCCAGTCAGCCCCTGTGCACGTTTTCCTAGTTGGCTTTGGCTGCTGGAAGACGATAGAGGAAGGAGGAAGACCAGGGAGACCCTGAGGCCTCTCCCGGGCACCAGAGGGCAGCTGAGGCCCGCCTCGGGTGGAAGGCATACAAGCCAGCTTCCTGCAAGGAAGGAGGGCCAGGCTAAGCGTGCCACTTGCTGTATCCCCTGACAGATCCTGAAAACTCTGGACAGCGTGCTGGAGGTGCTGATGCACGGTGCTTCACCGACGTCCAGCATCCAGACACTGGAGAAAATCTTGCAGGTCAGGCATTTGCCAAGAGCCGGGCTCACGGGGTCTCTTCCTGGCCTTCTCCTAAAGAGACACGACCTTCTGGAGCGTGCACGCCCCAGCCCAGAACCAAAGCAGTGGAAGGAGTCTGAGTGTCCTTCCCGGGCCCCCTACTCTGGCAGCTGGCACTGCTAAGCCACTGCCCTCGCCGGCCGCCCCGTTCACGCTCTCCTCCCCAGATCGCAGCAGGGTGGAGGTCTGCTGGGACACGGCCACGGTGCAAGGGGAGCCTAGCCCTGCAGCACTCTTCTTCTGGCCTCCCCAGGGGCCGTAGCCCAGCCTTCCTGGTGCAGGCCCCCCTGGAGGTTCCTGTCCTCCTGGAGAGGGGACATGCAGCCATTTTTGGAGGAGCGCGTGGGAAGGGGCAGAGGTGGCTGGGGGCGGCAGGATCTGGCTACCTCCCTGACTGCAGCAGGTCACCAACTGTCGGCAATGGTCCCCGAGGCCGCGAGGCGGCCGGATCCCGTTCCAGGCCTTCCTCCTGTCTGGGGCACATTGCGTAAACCCCGCCAGGCACTTGGCAGAGCCACCGCTCCGGGAGCCGCCGTCGTTTCCCAAGGCAGACCGGCAGCTCTTCCCTTCTCAGGTCCTGCTGCCCTTCACGGCATCCCATGAAGTGGCTAGGCGCCAGAGGGCTGTGGGGAGGATTGTCAGCCTGGGCCAGTACGTGATGCCCTCTTGGATGATGGAGGTAAGGGGCCTAAGGTGCAGGCGAGCTCTCGGCGCCCCTCGCCCCTTCCTGGCGCCTCAGAGTAGCCGGTAGCTCTGGGCTCCCTGCAAGGGAAGCCTGGGTGCAGGGCAGGAGATTCAGCAAGGCTCAGCCCTGCACCAGCGTCTTTGCCCCTCTCTCTGGGAGCTGCTCTCTCCCACGCCTTTTCTCTCGGGAGCCAGCTCCGTCCCAGGGCATGGGAGCGTTTTGCGGGCCTGGCTCTCTCTGGCAGCTCTCCCTCCCTCCCCTGAGTTGCTGCCCAGCCGCTTCAGCGTTGAGAGCCTGCAGGGCTCTCGGGCCCTTCCTCTCCCCACTGCCACTGCCCGCCCCCAGCCCCTTCCCCAGCCCACTGGCCCCGGGGCTCCTGCTGCGGCCCCGCAGGCCCTCCCTTCCCGTGCTGTGGAGGGCCGGGCAGGGAGGTGCCGGGCCTTGGGAGAGCCTGCCAGAAGGATCCGGCAGGAGAAGAGGGCGCATGGCTGCACCCTTTTGTGGAAATGGGGAGTCCTCAGGTGGGCAAGGAGGGCTCCGTCAGCTGAACGTGGGTGTGGAGGACCTGCAGACCCAGGGTCTCAATCCTCCTTCAGGCACCCCAGTCCCATGGGCTCATGGGGAGGGAAGGCAAAAGCCTGCCAGGGCTCCCTTCACAGGGAGGCAGCACGGTCCTTGCCCTGACGCTGCTGCCGCAGGCTGGGTCTCCACGGGGTGCAGCGCAGGGCAGAGCCCTCCAGAGCTCCTCCTCACGCGGCACTCGGCCCTGGGGCCGCTCTCAGGGGTTAGGCCTTTCGTCCCACGTGCCACAGCTCGGCTCCTTCCTCTCTCCCACAGGCCTCGCCCTTGGGAGAAGGCAACGCCTTCCTCTTCAAAGAGAAGCCTCTCCAATTCCTGGGGCAGCTCATGGGGCACCTCACCCTGTCCTGTGCCGAGACGGACCAGGAGATCAGCTGCGGGGCTGTGGAGGCGCTGCGTGCCTTCCACAGGTTCATTCTGGTGCGACACGGTAAGAGAGGCTGGGGCGGGCTGGGGCCTTCCAGCCACAAGGGCCCAGGCAAGGCGCTGCACCGCCTTGGCCCCCCCGGCTCTGCTGGAGGAAGGAGCAGCAAACGCCTCTGGGGCTGGAGCAGGGGAGCAGCCGTGCTGCGCCAAGCCCAGGGCCCACGCAGCCCTCCTTGGAGTGGCGGCTTGGGGCCTGTCCCGAGAACCCTTGGGCTGGAGAGCCTGTGGCAGCAGCATCCCAGGGCTTCTCTCCTCCTCCCGAGCAGAAAGCCAGACCGAACTCTGCTGTCCTTCTGCAGCCTAAGAGGCGGTTTCCCCTCCTCCCCCTGGCAATGGGCCCACTGCCACCCTGGCACGTCTCTGGCTCCCCACAGAACGGAGAGCCAGGCACAGAGCTCTCCTTGATGCCCTCGCCTGCTGCCTCCAGCTCTCCGTTGCTCCTGCCGCTCACTGTGTGTTTCCCCTCCTGCCCAGGCCGCCTGGCAGCACGTGAGGATCCAAAGCTACGAGTGGAGCGGGAAAGCGCTAGCACCCTCTGGCCCAAGGAGCCTGCTGACGAGGCAACGGTAACGAGCGCCTCCCTTGCTCTGGGGGTCTTGGCTGTGGGGCTGGCAGGAGACTTGGATGAACCAGTGCATCAGCCATCGGGGGGGACGCACGGCCTCCCGCCGATCAAGCTGTGGGGTCCCACCACCTCTCCGCAGGGAGTAGCCAAAGGCTTTAACCCAGCGTCAGTGCAGCAGCTCCGGCCATCCCGGCCACTGGCCAGCTCTGGTTGCCGGCAGAGCCAGCGCACCGTGACCCTGCCCCCCCGCCCCCCTCCTTCAGCCCACAGGGAGCTCCCTCTCCACACCCCCATGGCTGCAATCAACGCAGACCAGCCACTGCTGCCGGCACTTGTCCTGGGGCAGGGGGCCAGCGCTGCCCCGGGTTTCTCACTCCAGAGCTGCCCCCGCTGCTCAGCTGTGCCCCGCCACCAAGGCACTCGGTGCGACGCCTCTTCCCTCCCTTTCTCCCTCAGATACTCGGGAGCTTCCTCCTCCACACTGAGAAGAGCGACTTCATCCTCACGGTCTTGAGGAGCATGGCGCACCCAAGGGTCTCTGACACCCAGCCGATTGCCAACATGCTGGAGGTGGTCTTGAGAGGCTCGTGCTCAGAGCTTACCGAGGTAGGCAGCATGCAGCTGGATTGCCCTGTGCGCGTGCCCTCCGGGGGCCGTTCCCCCCGCCCCGAGTCCAGGGCTTGGGAGCACCCGACGAGTGGCCTTTGAGGCCAGCAAAGAGCGATGGGAGGGAAGCAGTTCTCGGTGGCAGCTGGGGCCATGGCTGTGCTCCACCCCGCTCCACCCCCCTGCCTCTGCCAGGTGGACGAGGTCGTGTGGACCATCCATACACAGCTGACGCACGTCAGCCAGAAGCCACTCCAGGACATCCTGAGGAGGACCCTTCTCCAGCTGGCCCACTTGTACCCTCGGGAGGTGACCACTGGCCTGCTGCAGGCTTCCCCGCACTGTGACAGGTATGTGGCCCGTCAGCCTCCGGGGCAGCTCAGGACCTCTGGGGCCTGCCCAGGCAGAAGGGGTGGTGGCTGAGGTGGCCCCACTGACGGTGTGCTCTGGCTCTGCAGCACTGCCAGGGCCATGTGGAGCATGTTGGCCTCCGAGCCCTGCCTCGTGGACGACGTGCTGAAGACGCTGCTGAAAAGCACCTGGCGGTGCAGCTTCAAGGGAGAATGCATCTGCTGCAGTTTCCTGGCTGTGAGTGTCTGGAGGAGGCCTGCTCCACCCTGCCCGGGGCTGCGCATCCCTCTCCAGCCCCTCCTCCCCTCTCCACCTGCCCCCAAACCCGGACCTCCCCAGGGGCGCCTGGGCCAGGGGCCTTGGGGCCACAGCCAGGCAGGGCAGCGCGTGCTGCTCGGCGCTGCGGCGCACAGGCAGGCAGCCTGCCCCTGCCCCCGCTGCCCTCAGCGGTCTTCCTCCCTCCCCACCTCCTCCTGCCCTCCTCGGCTGCAGGGAAGCCCAGGGCAGGGTGGCTACCTGGCCAGAGCAGGCTGTGGGGCCGGGGAGGGGCAGCCCAGGGCAGCCGGCAGAGCCCCTGGGGCCGGCTGGGCTGTTCCCTCTGGACCGCGACGGCTCGCATGCCTGTGCTACAAATGGGAGCCGAGCCCTGAGAGCCGCCACGGGCGGGCTCCAGGCCAGGCACCTGGGCTGGGCTCTGCCCTGGCATCTCCCTCAGCGCGGCGCAGCGCCTGAGCTCCCCTGCCGCCAGCCCCGGGCGGTGCCGCAGGGACATCTCGGCAGCAAGAGCGGTCCCTGGGTGTTTTCTGCAGGTAGCCAGTGCCATGCGCGAGATCTTCCTGGTGCCCTCCAGCGAATGCTGGGTGCAGTTACTTTGCACCGAGCTCTTCATGGCAGTGGTCTTCCAGCTCTCCTTCAGCTTGAACGGCCCACAGCAGGGCTGCTTCTGCTCTCGCAGTCAGAGCAGTGAGGCCAAGCATCCTCCGGTCTGCCCCCTCAGGTGCTCTGTCCCTGCTTCCTGGTCTCTGGCCCAGGCCCAAAGCCGGGTCCGGGGCTCTACGTGTGACCGCGCGTTGCTCTGCATGCAGGACCACGGTGAGCACCATGCAGGCTCTGTTCCGCTGCCTGGGCGGTGCCGTCCTGGTTGAAGACATCATGAGGCAGGGTGCCTGGGACATGCTCATGAGCCCCGAGACCTACCACACCGGTATCGCCGTGCTGACTAGGTGAGAGCTTTGTCAGTTGTCCTTGTCTCCCCTGGCGTTTCTCCCCGGGAGGGGAAGGGCCCCCCCGGCATGATCCCCTTCCTCGTGGGTGGTGAGGCGCAAGCAGCCAACGCAAGGCACAAACGCAGCCTTGCCCCGCGTGGCCTGGCCTGTGGGGTAATGGCTGGGGCTGGCACGCAGTCCCAGAGAGGTTAGCCTGCCCAGCTCGGTGCCGCCAGTGCCTTCTTCCCCCGGCCAGGGTGCTGCGGCGTGAAGAACCGGCCTGCTGCGCCTCCCTGTCTGAACAGGCGGTCACAGGGCCTCCTCCAGAGACAGCCCTACCAGGACATCGGCGCCATGACCGTCTTCGTCGAGGTGGGCCTGGTGGCAAGCGCTGCGCCTCTGAGGGCGGGCGGGGGGAAGCTGGGCTGCGTGCATGAGGCAGAGGGCAGAGGGGAGGCGGCGAGGGCCCTCTGCGGGCCCTGCTGCCTCCCACCTGGGCTGTGACCGGCCCTGGTGCCTTGCCCTGCGCCGCCCGGGAGCTCTGCTGGCTGTGCCGGGCTCTCATTCTGCTGCCGGGTGCGTTTCAGGTCCTGGACGGCACTGACTTTGAGCATGTCGATGGCTGTGTCCTACACGTCCTCCAGTTCACCTGCAGAGCCATAGCTCGGTGCTGCGCAGGATGGCAGTCACAAGGCCTCGTCACGCTATCTGGGAGACCCGAGATGGTGAGCAGGGGCAGCCGGGCACAGTGAGGGCATCCACCTGGGGCTGGGCTGCAGGCAGTGGTGCGCGCAGCGGCTTGCTCGGGCTTTGCCAGGAAGTGCAGTTTGGAGGGAGCAGAGGGCAGGGTGCTCCCCGGGGTGCTGCGGTGCCACCCTGCCGCCAAGGCCCAGCTGGGCCGGGCTCCGTCAGCAGCCCTGGGCCCTGGGGGAGAAAGACAGCCTGTGTGTGGTGCCGGCAGGCAGCGCTGTGCTGCAGCAAGCGGGCAGGGACATAGCTGCTAGCCCCACGCGCCGGGCACTGGGGGAGAGGGGCTTCTCCAGGCTGGGTGTGCTGCAGCTGCTGCCGCTGCCCTGCTCCGGCTGGGCCTGGGCTGCGCCGCACGCGGAGAGATCTCTGCCTGACCGGTGCTGCACCCTCTACACGCAGAGTGGTTTTTGCGAGTGCGGTCCTTGATTGCGTCACAAAATGAAATCGTGTGTTTCACGTAGGCAGCGACGCTGCAAGGCCTGCTGCCAGAGGTCACACGGCGACTGCAGGATGATGACTGCGATGTCAGGACGGCAGCCCTGACTTTCCTCAGCAACATGCTCTGCCTGGCGGACAGGCAGACGGCTGTCCCCATCGCTCTGCAGCTGGTCAAGACGCTCCTGCCACTCTTTGAAAACGTAAGGCGGTGGGAGAGCAGAGGCTTGGTTAGCATGCCTGGGGGGGCACATGTGCATGGCCCGGGGGTGGTGCATCCCTCTCCATGCATGCCCACCGGCCCGTGAGTTCCTCTCCTCACTGCAGAGGGAGAGCCACAAGCATTCGTCTCCTTACCATGGGCTTGGAGGAGCCCGGACTGAGGTCCTCCCCTCTTCCTTCTCTCCTCCTAGGAGTCCAGCCACGTGCGAGAGGGCTCCATCATCCTCTGCAGAGATGCGATGGAGGTTGCAGTCAGCACCCACAAAGAGCAGATGAGGGAGGACGTGCAGAGGAGCCTGATGCCCCTGTTCCTCCACCTGCATGACAAGGACCATAACGTGGCTCAGGTGGGCCTTTCTAAGGCCTTTAAATGTGCCTTAATTGGGGCCCAACCTCCAGAGTCCCTGAGGAGGGCTCAGAGCCCCTCCCTGCCTGCAGCCGCAGAGCTGGCAGCAGCTGAGAAGGTGGGCAGGGACATTTCCTGCACCTGCCCTGAGTGATCCAGCAGAGCTCAGCAGCAGTGCGCGGCCATAAAGACCTAAGCACTGGAGCCCCCATAGTCTTCCCAGCGGCGCCTGCAGGTGTCTGAGGCCAGGGTGTGGTCCCCCAACCCTTGCCGCCCCCCTGCTCTGCCCAGGGACACCCAGGTCCTGTCCCCTGGGCGGTGGTGCCAGCTCCCACTTTCTGCTGCTGTGCAGGCCTCTCGGGAAGCCCTCCTTGGAGCTGCCAAGTTCCTGAAGCGCAGGCAGCTCAGGAAGCTGCTGGAGACAGAGCAGATATGCAGGGTCGGCGAGTGCCTGGTAAGGGTGGCCCCAAAGCTCCACACCCAGCCTGGAGAAGCCCCTCTCCGCCAGTGCCCAGCGCGTGGGGCTAGCAGCTATGTCCCTGCCCACTTGCTGCAGCCCAGCGCTGCCTGCCGGCACCACACACAGGCTGTCTTTCCCCCCCAGAGCCCAGGGCTGCTGACGGAGCCCCGGCCCAGCTGGGCCTTGGCGGCAGGGTGGCACCGCAGCACCCCGGGGAGCACCCTGCCCTCTGCTCCCTCCAAACCCCAGCGCCAGCCAGCCGCTGGCTGGGCGTCGTGGGTGTCCGGGCAGGGGAAGGCAGGGGAGGCCAGTCCTGGGCACAGGGGGAGGGTCTGCGCCAACCCTGTCCCCCTGTGCTCTCTCCAGCTTGTGGAGGACAGCAGCAGAGCAGAGGACTACCTGCACCAGAGCCTGCCGTACCTGCAGAGCCCACTGGAGCCCCTGCGCGAGGCAGCCGTCAGGTTCATTGGTGAGCCACAACCCTGCCAGGGGTCCCTCCCTGCCCCGCAGCAGCTTAGGCCCAGATACGGCTGCTGCCGAATCCACTGGGCGGCTGCAGAGCCCTGACTGCCTGATGTGGGGCCGGGCGCTCACGGGGCTCCCTGCCACCCTCTCCCACACCTTCCCGCGCAGGGGGGGCTGGTGGGAGCCTTGTTGGGTCCCTCACAGCCGCCTTGGGCTTCGTGCTCAGGGGACCGCCCTGGGCTCAGCCTTGCCCAAGGGGAGGAGGGCGTGTGGCAAGGCCCGTGGGGCCGGTGAGGGGGAGCCGGGCTGCTGGGGCGGGCAGGCCAGCGGGATCTGTGACGGGGTGTGCGTGCCTAGGGCTCGTCGGGCGGCAGCTGAGGGACGGGTGCCAGGAGAAGCTCCAGGTCATCTACGAGGGTGAGAGAGGGCACCGGGGTGTCTGCGGGGGCTGGCAGGGAGGAGGAAAGACCCTGGGCAGGGAGCTCCAATCCCTGCCCCAGCTGGGGAGGGCCCTGCTCCCTGCACGGGTGAGGGGCGGTGCGGGCAGAGCAGAGGGAGATTTCAGGGGCATGGGGGGCATTGCTGGCCAGCACTTTCCGGCTGATGCCAGCGCCCCTGCCTCCCTCCTGGCGGTGGGAAGAGCTGGGAGGGGCGGGGGGGGCCCTGGCTGGAAGGAGTTCTGAGGTCCCCACAGATCCGGGCTCTGACCTCGGTTCTGTTCCTTTCCGTCCCAGCCCTTCAAAGAAAGGTAGATGACAGCAGCCTCTCGGTCTCTTCCCTGGCGGCTCAAACCCTGCTGATCCTGGACACTCCAGTGAAGGAGCCTCCCTCCGGACTCTGCAAATGCTGTGCTACCGGCTCCTGAGGGCGTGGAGGAGGAGGACCCCCTGCTCCGGAGACAGCTGGCTGTGCTGCCGGAGCCGTGTGCAGAGCTGATCCCGGGCTGCTCTGCACACTGGCACCACCAGAGCAGCTCGACCTGTCGCCTTGCCAGCAGCCCGGGGCCGTGCAGGACACACCACACCCTGTGTCGTGGCCCCAAGGTGCCAGCTGCTCTGCCGGGCTGTGAAACCAAGAGGAAAGGTGAAGGAAGGCTTTTGCCTGCCCTGCCCTCTCCAGGGAGATCCTGGCCTGGACGGGTGCCCGCTCTCTGCAGTGTTCCCATTTCATGGGGAAGGGGATGGGTAGGCCATGGCCCGCGGCTCCCGTGGGCGTGCTGGCCGTGAAGCCCGAAGAAGCAGCCAAATGCTGTGGCAGAGCAGCGAGAGGAACGCTTGGGATGGCGACCCAGGGAGGAAGCGAGCATCCTGCAGGCTGGAAGCAGAGGCCGTAGCACAGCCGGCCTGCCTGTGTCTCCCAGCCATTGATAAAAAGACTGTGGAACTTCGCGTGCTGTTTGAACTCTTCTTCCTCGTCCCGCACTGCCCTGCTGCCCCCCAGGCACCCGTAGGGTACCTACCCTGCCACGGGTGTCGCACGAGGCCCTGTGGAGCCCTGCTGCCCCCCAGGGGAACCCCGCCGGGTCCCCCACGCACCCCTGCAGAGCCCTGCTGCCCCCCAGACAGCTGTAGGGACCGCATCGGGTCCTGCTTGTGCCCCTGGGGAGCCCTGCTGTCCCCCAGGCCCCCATAAGGGCCCCAGGAGGGCCTGCACATGGCCCCGTGGAGCCTTGCTGTTCCCTTTGGTCTCCTTTGCTTACAAAACGATTTTCAGCAGGGCTCACGGGGTCTTGCCTTCTGCTAAAGAGCAGAAAATCTCCGGGGCAGCCATTCTCACACCCGCAAGGACCGTTCTGTGGGATTTGTGTGGTGTGAGTGGATGGGCAGGGAACAAACCTGAGACTTCTTTTCCTGTCCCCACTCAAAAAAAAATGTTGTTCGGACAAGCAAATGTCAGAAACATCAGTAAACATCTGCATATGTACAGGTTTCTCAGGTAGTATCAAACCTGATCGTCTCCTACGATGGGAGGGACTTCATTCTCCCAGTCCCTGCCCTGAGGTTCTGGGACTTGAGAGACGTGGGAAGAGAGATTGCCAGTGAAAACGGAGGCTCAACGCTTGTTCAGCACCTTAGGCTTCTCCATGTCAGTTGTCATCAGTCCTCCTGTCTTATTTCTCGGGGGGAGGGGGGGGCGGGGCAGGCGCAGGGGGGATGTACATTTTCTTCAATCTTCCTTTTCTGGCCAAGGTACCTGTAGAAGCCCTTCTTACTGTTCTTCACATCCCTTGCCAAATTCAGCTCCAACCTGTGCCTTCCTGATCCCGTCCCTACACATCCAGGCAGCGTCCCTATATTCTTCCCAGGATACCTGTCCCTGGTTCCACCGCCTGTGCGATTTCCTCCTTTAGTTGGACCAGGAGGTCCTTACTGGGCCATGCTGGTCTCCTGCCTTCCTTGCCTGACTTCTTACACGTGGGAGTCAAGAGCTCTGGTGCTCTCAGAGAACGTCCTTAAAGCGGAATATCCTTAAAGAGCTGCCAGCCCTGTTCAGCTCCTTCGTCCCTGAGGGCAGTTTCCCTGGGGGTCCCATCCACCAATTCCTTAAACAACTGAAAGTTTGCTCTCCTCAAATTCAGCGTCCTGACTCTACTCTTCACCTGGCCCATATCCCTCAAGATTGTGGATTCCACCAGGGCGTGATCGCTGCAGCCAATCTTGACACCTCTAATGAGTTCATCCATGCCGGTGAGCAACAGGTCCAGTAACGCTTCTCCTCCAGTCGGGCTGCCTATCACCTGGATTAAGAAATGATCCTTAGCGCTCTCCAAGAGTCTCCCGCACTGCTTACAGCTTGCTGTGCTGCTTCTACAGCAGATGTCAGGGAGACTGAAGTCCCCCGGCAGGATCAGAGCCTGCGAGCATGATGCTTCCTGTAGTTGAAGTAAGAACGCTTCGTCAACAGGCTCCCCTTGATCAGGCGGCCTGTGGTAAACACCAGCCACGAGGTTTCCTTTGTTGGCTTGGCCCCTCATTTTTACCCATAAGCTCTCAACCTGTTCATAGCTGTTTTCCAAAGGCAGCTCTGTGCAGTCAATCCATTTTTTTACATAGCGGGCAACCCCCCCACCCCTCCTTCCTTGCCTGTCCCTTCTGAACAGTTTATAGCCATCGACTGCAGTGCTCCAGTCGTGTGATTCATCCCACCACATTTCAGCGGCAGCGATTAGATCGTAGCTTGTTATCTGCACCATGGCTTCCAGCTCCTCCTGTTTGTTACCCACGCTGCGTGCATCAGTACAGAGGCGCTTCTGCTGGGCTGTCGACCATGTCGCCTTTTTAGAGGAATGCACCCTAATTCCTCAGAGGCATTTCACAGGTGTTTCCCTGCTGGCTCCTAATACACGAGCAGCCCCTGGCTCTTCTCTGTTGCTCAAAGCTCCATCCCCTTCCCCTGCTAAATCTAGTTTAAAGCTCTCCTTTTCAGTCTGGCCAGCTTGTTGGCGAAGACCCTCTTGCCCCACTTGGTCAGGTGAATCCCACCAGCTCCCAACAGACCCAGCTTCTCAAAAGTAGATCCGTTATCATAGAAGCCAAAACCTTGAGTATGGCAGCAGCCACACAGCCAGGCATTCACCTTTTCAGTTCATCTCCTCCTTCCTAAACCCCTTCCTTTGACTGGGAGGATAGATGGAAGCACCACCTGTGCTCCAGATCACTTTAACATTGCTCCAAGGGACGTACAGTCTTTTTTTGTTCTAAGTTGCCTTGTCGCAGTATCATGGGACCCTACGTGGAACAGTAGGAGCGGATGATAGTCCATAGGGTTCACCAGGCTCGGCACCCTCTCGGTAACATCGCGAATGCGAGCTCCTGGTAGGCAGCAAACCCCTCTAGAGAAATTGTCTGGGTGGCAAATGGGCGCTCCAGTGCCTCTCGGTAAGGAATCGCCAGTTACTAATACTTTCTGTGCTTTTCTGGTGGCACTGGTTCTCGTGGGGGGGGGGTGGTGGTGGGGGTGGGTGGATCAACCTTGCACAGTTGGCTTCTCCTGCATCCTGTCTGCTACTCGCGTGCTCTTCATTCTCCACCCCGAGAGCGTCGTATCTGTTACAGAGGGGCACACTTTAGCGGGAGGGGGAAAGTTCTTCCCTCTGTCCGCAGCAGAGACAAGGGCCCAGTCTCCTTCATCTCGTGAGTTACTTGGGTCACTAACTTGGGTTACTAGCTCGAGGCTGAATTCAGGCTAACCTCCCCCTTGCGCAGCCTTAAGGCTGGGCTGTGGCTCAGCCTGGGACAGCGCGCAATACCACCTATCAATCTCCCGCTCACGTTCCCGGATACTGCGCTGCCTACTGTTGAGCTCCTCTCGTAGCATAGCTACTTGTTTGAAGAGCTCTACTAGCTGGGCACACTTGCAGCTATGAGATCCACCGCTGCCTTCAGAGGCCCCATGGAACACGCCGAGGGACACGGCCCACACTGGGCCTACGCCGGAGCAGAGGGAACGGGCACGGAGGAAGGAGCTGCGGAAGAGAACAGCGAGGAACAAGGAGCGGCAGAGAGAGGCCACGGTGGCCCGACCCCAGCCAGCAATGCCACCGGCCCCTCTCAAGGGGACAGAGTGACCTGCAGCCGTAACGAGGGGCCTGGAGACAGGGAAGGAGGTGGAGGGGTGTCTGCTACAACCTTCTTGTTCACCCCAGTCAGGCTTCACTGGTATGCACGAGCACCTGATCTATCTGTTCTCTGATGACCGTCTCACAGACAAGCTTTGCTACGTACATATTGTTAGGACAAAACCAGTGAAACTGTAATAAATAACAGAAACGGGAAAACAGGACTTCCCAGAATACCTTACCGCCTTGTTTCATTGTTTAATTGAGAAGGAAGAACTGTAGTTTTACTTCCACTTTCTTTTGAGTTGCCTGGTCCAAATCCACTCTTTTTGAATCAAAAATGTATGAAAAGAGACACCCTGTGGATGCAGATTAGGGATCACTTTCAGCCTTTAGAAGTGACGGGACAAGGGCCAATGGGTTTGAACTAAAGAAGGGTAGATTTAGATTAGCTATAAGGAAGAAATTCTTTACCATGAGGGTGGTAAGACACTAGAACGGGTTGCCCAGAGAAGCAGTGGATGCCCCATCCCTGTCAACGTTCAAGGTCGGGTTGGACGGGGCTCTGAGCAACCTGATCTAGTTGAAGATGAGATCCCATGGCAGGGATCGGGACGTATTTCTGTGGGTGGTGGGCAAGGTGCAAGAGGAAGCCCATCGACTGCAGAGCCAGGTTTCAGGCCTCCAGCCAAAGGGGGAGCGCCAGAGCTGGGGAGTCCCGCCTGCGGCAGGGGAAGCGCGCAGAGGGACCGGAGGCTGCGGCCAGAGCCAGCGGCGGGTCAACTCCCCTGGGAGAGCCCGGGTCGCAGTGGGGGGGCAGGACGCCTTGCCCCTCCCGGCCTGGGTAACAATAGGGCCCTTTGTGACCTACCCTTGTGGCAGCCAGTGATGCCCCCAGCACTGGCACGGCAGCCCCACAATGTCCAGGACTCCCACGAGAAAAGGACATGAGCCGTGAGGCTCATAGAGGAGCCCCTGCGGCTCGTGCCGGAGCCCCTGCGCGCAGGAGAGATGTTTTTCTGAGACACCTGGCACACCCCACTCGCAGGGCCAGGGTGTTTCCCCAAGGCTCCACCATCCCCACCAGGTCAGAATACGGGGCTGGGGCTGGGCCAGCGCCATAGGGACCCCAGGAGACCCGGGCCCAGCAGGCGGGCCCTTCCGGAAGGTGCTGGGGGCAGGAGAGCCGGTGCCGGGGCCGAGGTGGGCAGGTGGGGACTGCCCACTGGAAAACGGCATCCTGCAGGAGATCCCCCCTGTCCCTGCCCAGCTGCTCCGCCCCACCACCTCCCTGCTCTGGCCAGGCAGCACCGAGGTGGGGCCGCTTGCTGTGGGCTGCCCCCTCCCCACCCTCACCCCTTTCCTCTGTCCCGCAGGGTGGCGAGTGGTTCCCCCAACAGGAGCCGTGCACCCAGGGCGGCAGAGGATGAAAGGGCTGGGGTGGCTGCTGAGGACCATGAGTCGTCAGAAAGCCCCAGGCAAGGCGAGCTGCACAGCGAGGACTTGGGCTCCGCCAGCCCCATCGTACACGCGGAGAAGGACAAGAGCCCCAGCATCCCTGCCATGAGTGGGTATCGACAGGACCCCAGGGGACCATCTCCTGCCTCGGGGCACAGATCAGGGCAGGGAGAGGCGGCTGGGCTGGCAGGAGGCAGCCAGCGGTGCTGCAGGGCTGGGACTTTCCCGCCCTGCTGCCAGCGGCATTCTGGGGGAGACACGGGGCATTCGCACCCTGGCTCAGGGCTTGCTGCGTGCAGGGCAGCGGGCGCAGGGCTGGAGAGAGGGCCCCTCTCTTCCCTCTACCTCCTGCCCCTGCCTACAGCTCTCTCCACTCTTGTTCTTAATCAGGTGCAGCTGTTACTGCCTCCGGCTGCCAGCTGGAGGGCGAGGAGAAGGAAGCCCACGACTACTTCTTGGCCTTTCTCAATGTCACCGAAAGGGTAACCGCAGATTTGGTCAGCAAGGCTCTGCCTGCAGCTCCCGGCTGGGTGCTGCCATGGCTGCTGCCTGCGCGCGGGCTCTTGCAGGGCTACTGGCTGTGCAGAGCTGCTCCCCTCCCGGCCCCCTGTGCCATCACTGCAGCCCCTTGAGCCCCTGCTCCTGCTGGCTGCGCCTCTGCCCCCTCACCCTCCCTCTCTGTCTCTCTTCTCCCCGACTGTCAGGAAGAGGCCGCGAAGCTGAGGTTTCTGGCCTCCATCCGCACACTCTGCAGAGCCTGGCTGCAGGGCAGGTACCTGCCTGATTTCAGATCAGCACGTGAGCTGGTGGAGAAGATGGAGGTGAGGGGACCCCAGTAGGGCTGAGGGAGGGGGGCAAAGCTGGCCGAGCACCGGGTGCCCAGTGGCAAGGACAGCACTTGGGCGTCTGGGCACAGGGGAAGGGTGAGACAGGCCTCCATGGGAACAGTCCTGCCTGCCATGGGGCTGCTGCAGAGCGAGGGGCTGCTCTGGGTGCCAGTGCTGGCCTAGGGACAGTGGGGCTCTGCCCGCCCTGCAGACTGGTGCCGGGCAGTGGCAGCTCCCGTGCCCCATCCCCACCGTGCTCTCCCTCTCCAGGCACTATGGCAAAAGGAGCTCCCGCGCAGCGTGTACGCCGTGATGTGGCAGCAAGCCATGCTCGCCATCGCTGCAATGAGGTACCTGCCCCAGACCCTGGCCGGGCCAGGGCCTCCCCACAGCATTGGCCTGATGGCACCAAGCATCTCCTAACCTGGCAGGACCCTGGCGGCACTGTCTTTGGGCTTCTGCTCTCCCTCGCGCTTGGCCCATCAGTGGGCCAGATGGGAGGGTGGAGGGTGCTCTGGGGCTCCCCGGCGCCTCTTGGCTTTTCCTCTGAAGGGAGAGGCAGGAGACGGAAAGGGGTTCAGGCTCCACCGGCCAGGACTGCCCTCTGTCGCTGGCTCAGTGGCACGGGGGAGGGAGGAGATGCCTCCGTGTATCCCTTTCCCACCTTGTCTGGGTACCACCCTGGGGACTGCCAGTCCCAACATCTGCGGCCACCTTCCCGGACGTGGAAGCCCCAGCATCCAACCAGCCCCTTCTTTTCTCGCAGCGAAGAGAGGGAAGGCCTGCTGGACCAGCACCTCCACCCCTGCCTCTGCAGCATCTTCCATCTTGTTCCAGCACAGAAGATGGACAGCCAACATGCTTTACTCGATGCTCAGGTAAGCGCGGGGTGAGCTACGGAGAGCCTGCCAGTCAGCCCCTGTGCACGTTTTCCTAGTTGGCTTTGGCTGCTGGAAGACGATAGAGGAAGGAGGAAGACCAGGGAGACCCTGAGGCCTCTCCCGGGCACCAGAGGGCAGCTGAGGCCCGCCTCGGGTGGAAGGCATACAAGCCAGCTTCCTGCAAGGAAGGAGGGCCAGGCTAAGCGTGCCACTTGCTGTATCCCCTGACAGATCCTGAAAACTCTGGACAGCGTGCTGGAGGTGCTGATGCACGGTGCTTCACCGACGTCCAGCATCCAGACACTGGAGAAAATCTTGCAGGTCAGGCATTTGCCAAGAGCCGGGCTCACGGGGTCTCTTCCTGGCCTTCTCCTAAAGAGACACGACCTTCTGGAGCGTGCACGCCCCAGCCCAGAACCAAAGCAGTGGAAGGAGTCTGAGTGTCCTTCCCGGGCCCCCTACTCTGGCAGCTGGCACTGCTAAGCCACTGCCCTCGCCGGCCGCCCTGTTCACGCTCTCCTCCCCAGATCGCAGCAGGGTGGAGGTCTGCTGGGACAGGGCCACGGTGCAAGGGGAGCCCAGCCCTGCAGCACTCTTCTTCTGGCCTCCCCAGGGGCCGTAGCCCAGCCTTCCTGGTGCAGGCCCCCCTGGAGGTTCCTGTCCTCCTGGAGAGGGGACATGCAGCCATTTTTGGAGGAGCGCGTGGGAAGGGGCAGAGGTGGCTGGGGGCGGCAGGATCTGGCTACCTCCCTGACTGCAGCAGGTCACCAACTGTCGGCAATGGTCCCCGAGGCCGCGAGGCGGCCGGATCCCGTTCCAGGCCTTCCTCCTGTCTGGGGCACATTGCGTAAACCCCGCCAGGCACTTGGCAGAGCCACCGCTCCGGGAGCCGCCGTCGTTTCCCAAGGCAGACCGGCAGCTCTTCCCTTCTCAGGTCCTGCTGCCCTTCACGGCATCCCATGAAGTGGCTAGGCGCCAGAGGGCTGTGGGGAGGATTGTCAGCCTGGGCCAGTACGTGATGCCCTCTTGGATGATGGAGGTAAGGGGCCTAAGGTGCAGGCGAGCTCTCGGCGCCCCTCGCCCCTTCCTGGCGCCTCAGAGTAGCTGGTAGCTCTGGGCTCCCTGCAAGGGAAGCCTGGGTGCAGGGCAGGAGATTCAGCAAGGCTCAGCCCTGCACCAGCGTCTTTGCCCCTCTCTCTGGGAGCTGCTCTCTCCCACGCCTTTTCTCTCGGGAGCCAGCTCCGTCCCAGGGCATGGGAGCGTTTTGCGGGCCTGGCTCTCTCTGGCAGCTCTCCCCCCCTCCCCTGAGTTGCTGCCCAGCCGCTTCAGCGTTGAGAGCCTGCAGGGCTCTCGGGCCCTTCCTCTCCCCACTGCCACTGCCCGCCCCCAGCCCCTTCCCCAGCCCACTGGCCCCGGGGCTCCTGCTGCGGCCCCGCAGGCCCTCCCTTCCCGTGCTGTGGAGGGCCGGGCAGGGAGGTGCCGGGCCTTGGGAGAGCCTGCCAGAAGGATCCGGCAGGAGAAGAGGGCGCATGGCTGCACCCTTTTGTGGAAATGGGGAGTCCTCAGGTGGGCAAGGAGGGCTCCGTCAGCTGAACGTGGGTGTGGAGGACCTGCAGACCCAGGGTCTCAATCCTCCTTCAGGCACCCCAGTCCCATGGGCTCATGGGGAGGGAAGGCAAAAGCCTGCCAGGGCTCCCTTCACAGGGAGGCAGCACGGTCCTTGCCCTGACGCTGCTGCCGCAGGCTGGGTCTCCACGGGGTGCAGCGCAGGGCAGAGCCCTCCAGAGCTCCTCCTCACGCGGCACTCGGCCCTGGGGCCGCTCTCAGGGGTTAGGCCTTTCGTCCCACGTGCCACAGCTCGGCTCCTTCCTCTCTCCCACAGGCCTCGCCCTTGGGAGAAGGCAACGCCTTCCTCTTCAAAGAGAAGCCTCTCCAATTCCTGGGGCGGCTCATGGGGCACCTCACCCTGTCCTGTGCCGAGACGGACCAGGAGATCAGCTGCGGGGCTGTGGAGGCGCTGCGTGCCTTCCACAGGTTCATTCTGGTGCGACACGGTAAGAGAGGCTGGGGCGGGCTGGGGCCTTCCAGCCACAAGGGCCCAGGCAAGGCGCTGCACCGCCTTGGCCCCCCCGGCTCTGCTGGAGGAAGGAGCAGCAAACGCCTCTGGGGCTGGAGCAGGGGAGCAGCCGTGCTGCGCCAAGCCCAGGGCCCACGCAGCCCTCCTTGGAGTGGCGGCTTGGGGCCTGTCCCGAGAACCCTTGGGCTGGAGAGCCTGTGGCAGCAGCATCCCAGGGCTTCTCTCCTCCTCCCGAGCAGAAAGCCAGACCGAACTCTGCTGTCCTTCTGCAGCCTAAGAGGCGGTTTCCCCTCCTCCCCCTGGCAATGGGCCCACTGCCACCCTGGCACGTCTCTGGCTCCCCACAGAACGGAGAGCCAGGCACAGAGCTCTCCTTGATGCCCTCGCCTGCTGCCTCCAGCTCTCCGTTGCTCCTGCCGCTCACTGTGTGTTTCCCCTCCTGCCCAGGCCGCCTGGCAGCACGTGAGGATCCAAAGCTACGAGTGGAGCGGGAAAGCGCTAGCACCCTCTGGCCCAAGGAGCCTGCTGACGAGGCAACGGTAACGAGCACCTTCCTTGCTCTGGGGGTCTTGTCTGTGGGGCTGGCAGGAGACTTGGATGAACCAGTGCATCAGCCATCGGGGGGGACGCACGGCCTCCCGCCGATCAAGCTGTGGGGTCCCACCACCTCTCCGCAGGGAGTAGCCAAAGGCTTTAACCCAGCGTCAGTGCAGCAGCTCCGGCCATCCCGGCCACTGGCCAGCTCTGGTTGCCGGCAGAGCCAGCGCACCGTGACCCTGCCCCCCCGCCCCCCTCCTTCAGCCCACAGGGAGCTCCCTCTCCACACCCCCATGGCTGCAATCAACGCAGACCAGCCACTGCTGCCGGCACTTGTCCTGGGGCAGGGGGCCAGCGCTGCCCCGGGTTTCTCACTCCAGAGCTGCCCCCGCTGCTCAGCTGTGCCCCGCCACCAAGGCACTCGGTGCGACGCCTCTTCCCTCCCTTTCTCCCTCAGATACTCGGGAGCTTCCTCCTCCACACTGAGAAGAGCGACTTCATCCTCACGGTCTTGAGGAGCATGGCGCACCCAAGGGTCTCTGACACCCAGCCGATTGCCAACATGCTGGAGGTGGTCTTGAGAGGCTCGTGCTCAGAGCTTACCGAGGTAGGCAGCATGCAGCTGGATTGCCCTGTGCGCGTGCCCTCCGGGGGCCGTTCCCCCCGCCCCGAGTCCAGGGCTTGGGAGCACCCGACGAGTGGCCTTTGAGGCCAGCAAAGAGTGATGGGAGGGAAGCAGTTCTCGGTGGCAGCTGGGGCCATGGCTGTGCTCCACCCCGCTCCACCCCCCTGCCTCTGCCAGGTGGACGAGGTCGTGTGGACCATCCATACACAGCTGACGCACGTCAGCCAGAAGCCACTCCAGGACATCCTGAGGAGGACCCTTCTCCAGCTGGCCCACTTGTACCCTCGGGAGGTGACCACTGGCCTGCTGCAGGCTTCCCCGCACTGTGACAGGTATGTGGCCCGTCAGCCTCCGGGGCAGCTCAGGACCTCTGGGGCCTGCCCAGGCAGAAGGGGTGGTGGCTGAGGTGGCCCCACTGACGGTGTGCTCTGGCTCTGCAGCACTGCCAGGGCCATGTGGAGCATGTTGGCCTCCGAGCCCTGCCTCGTGGACGACGTGCTGAAGACGCTGCTGAAAAGCACCTGGCGGTGCAGCTTCAAGGGAGAATGCATCTGCTGCAGTTTCCTGGCTGTGAGTGTCTGGAGGAGGCCTGCTCCACCCTGCCCGGGGCTGCGCATCCCTCTCCAGCCCCTCCTCCCCTCTCCACCTGCCCCCAAACCCGGACCTCCCCAGGGGCGCCTGGGCCAGGGGCCTTGGGGCCACAGCCAGGCAGGGCAGCGCGTGCTGCTCGGCGCTGCGGCGCACAGGCAGGCAGCCTGCCCCTGCCCCCGCTGCCCTCAGCGGTCTTCCTCCCTCCCCACCTCCTCCTGCCCTCCTCGGCTGCAGGGAAGCCCAGGGCAGGGTGGCTACCTGGCCAGAGCAGGCTGTGGGGCCGGGGAGGGGCAGCCCAGGGCAGCCGGCAGAGCCCCTGGGGCCGGCTGGGCTGTTCCCTCTGGACCGCGACGGCTCGCATGCCTGTGCTACAAATGGGAGCCGAGCCCTGAGAGCCGCCACGGGCGGGCTCCAGGCCAGGCACCTGGGCTGGGCTCTGCCCTGGCATCTCCCTCAGCGCGGCGCAGCGCCTGAGCTCCCCTGCCGCCAGCCCCGGGCGGTGCCGCAGGGACATCTCGGCAGCAAGAGCGGTCCCTGGGTGTTTTCTGCAGGTAGCCAGTGCCATGCGCGAGATCTTCCTGGTGCCCTCCAGCGAATGCTGGGTGCAGTTACTTTGCACCGAGCTCTTCATGGCAGTGGTCTTCCAGCTCTCCTTCAGCTTGAACGGCCCACAGCAGGGCTGCTTCTGCTCTCGCAGTCAGAGCAGTGAGGCCAAGCATCCTCCGGTCTGCCCCCTCAGGTGCTCTGTCCCTGCTTCCTGGTCTCTGGCCCAGGCCCAAAGCCGGGTCCGGGGCTCTACGTGTGACCGCGCGTTGCTCTGCATGCAGGACCACGGTGAGCACCATGCAGGCTCTGTTCCGCTGCCTGGGCGGTGCCGTCCTGGTTGAAGACATCATGAGGCAGGGTGCCTGGGACATGCTCATGAGCCCCGAGACCTACCACACCGGTATCGCCGTGCTGACTAGGTGAGAGCTTTGTCAGTTGTCCTTGTCTCCCCTGGCGTTTCTCCCCGGGAGGGGAAGGGCCCCCCCGGCATGATCCCCTTCCTCGTGGGTGGTGAGGCGCAAGCAGCCAACGCAAGGCACAAACGCAGCCTTGCCCCGCGTGGCCTGGCCTGTGGGGTAATGGCTGGGGCTGGCAGCGCAGTCCCAGAGAGGTTAGCCTGCCCAGCTCGGTGCCGCCAGTGCCTTCTTCCCCCGGCCAGGGTGCTGCGGCGTGAAGAACCGGCCTGCTGCGCCTCCCTGTCTGAACAGGCGGTCACAGGCCTCCTCCAGAGACAGCCCTACCAGGACATCGGCGCCATGACCGTCTTCGTCGAGGTGGGCCTGGTGGCAAGCGCTGCGCCTCTGAGGGCAGGCGGGGGGAAGCTGGGCTGCGTGCATGAGGCAGAGGGCAGAGGGGAGGCGGCGAGGGCCCTCTGCGGGCCCTGCTGCCTCCCACCTGGGCTGTGACCGGCCCTGGTGCCTTGCCCTGCGCCGCCCGGGAGCTCTGCTGGCTGTGCCGGGCTCTCATTCTGCTGCCGGGTGCGTTTCAGGTCCTGGACGGCACTGACTTTGAGCATGTCGATGGCTGTGTCCTACACGTCCTCCAGTTCCACCTGCAGAGCCATAGCTCGGTGCTGCGCAGGATGGCAGTCACAAGCCTCGTCACGCTATCTGGGAGACCCGAGATGGTGAGCAGGGGCAGCCGGGCACAGTGAGGGCATCCACCTGGGGCTGGGCTGCAGGCAGTGGTGCGCGCAGCGGCTTGCTCGGGCTTTGCCAGGAAGTGCAGTTTGGAGGGAGCAGAGGGCAGGGTGCTCCCCGGGGTGCTGCGGTGCCACCCTGCCGCCAAGGCCCAGCTGGGCCGGGGCTCCGTCAGCAGCCCTGGGCCCTGGGGGAGAAAGACAGCCTGTGTGTGGTGCCGGCAGGCAGCGCTGTGCTGCAGCAAGCGGGCAGGGACATAGCTGCTAGCCCCACGCGCCGGGCACTGGGGGAGAGGGGCTTCTCCAGGCTGGGTGTGCTGCAGCTGCTGCCGCTGCCCTGCTCCGGCTGGGCCTGGGCTGCGCCGCACGCGGAGAGATCTCTGCCTGACCGGTGCTGCACCCTCTACACGCAGAGTGGTTTTTGCGAGTGCGGTCCTTGATTGCGTCACAAAATGAAATCGTGTGTTTCACGTAGGCAGCGACGCTGCAAGGCCTGCTGCCAGAGGTCACACGGCGACTGCAGGATGATGACTGCGACGTCAGGACGGCAGCCCTGACTTTCCTCAGCAACATGCTCTGCCTGGCGGACAGGCAGACGGCTGTCCCCATCGCTCTGCAGCTGGTCAAGACGCTCCTGCCACTCTTTGAAAACGTAAGGCGGTGGGAGAGCAGAGGCTTGGTTAGCATGCCTGGGGGGGCACATGTGCATGGCCCGGGGGTGGTGCATCCCTCTCCATGCATGCCCACCGGCCCGTGAGTTCCTCTCCTCACTGCAGAGGGAGAGCCACAAGCATTCGTCTCCTTACCATGGGCTTGGAGGAGCCCGGACTGAGGTCCTCCCCTCTTCCTTCTCTCCTCCTAGGAGTCCAGCCACGTGCGAGAGCGCTCCATCATCCTCTGCAGAGATGCGATGGAGGTTGCAGTCAGCACCCACAAAGAGCAGATGAGGGAGGACGTGCAGAGGAGCCTGATGCCCCTGTTCCTCCACCTGCATGACAAGGACCATAACGTGGCTCAGGTGGGCCTTTCTAAGGCCTTTAAATGTGCCTTAATTGGGGCCCAACCTCCAGAGTCCCTGAGGAGGGCTCAGAGCCCCTCCCTGCCTGCAGCCGCAGAGCTGGCAGCAGCTGAGAAGGTGGGCAGGGACATTTCCTGCACCTGCCCTGAGTGATCCAGCAGAGCTCAGCAGCAGTGCGCGGCCATAAAGACCTAAGCACTGGAGCCCCCATAGTCTTCCCAGCGGCGCCTGCAGGTGTCTGAGGCCAGGGTGTGGTCCCCCAACCCTTGCCGCCCCCCTGCTCTGCCCAGGGACACCCAGGTCCTGTCCCCTGGGCGGTGGTGCCAGCTCCCACTTTCTGCTGCTGTGCAGGCCTCTCGGGAAGCCCTCCTTGGAGCTGCCAAGTTCCTGAAGCGCAGGCAGCTCAGGAAGCTGCTGGAGACAGAGCAGATATGCAGGGTCGGCGAGTGCCTGGTAAGGGTGGCCCCAAAGCTCCACACCCAGCCTGGAGAAGCCCCTCTCCGCCAGTGCCCAGCGCGTGGGGCTAGCAGCTATGTCCCTGCCCGCTTGCTGCAGCCCAGCGCTGCCTGCCGGCACCACACACAGGCTGTCTTTCCCCCCCAGAGCCCAGGGCTGCTGACGGAGCCCTGGCACAGCTGGGCCTTGGCGGCAGGGTGGCACCGCAGCACCCCGGGGAGCACCCTGCCCTCTGCTCCCTCCAAACCCCAGCGCCAGCCAGCCGCTGGCTGGGCGTCGTGGGTGTCCGGGCAGGGGAAGGCAGGGGAGGCCAGTCCTGGGCACAGGGGGAGGGTCTGCGCCAACCCTGTCCCCCTGTGCTCTCTCCAGCTTGTGGAGGACAGCAGCAGAGCAGAGGACTACCTGCACCAGAGCCTGCCGTACCTGCAGAGCCCACTGGAGCCCCTGCGCGAGGCAGCCGTCAGGTTCATTGGTGAGCCACAACCCTGCCAGGGGTCCCTCCCTGCCCCGCAGCAGCTTAGGCCCAGATACGGCTGCTGCCGAATCCACTGGGCGGCTGCAGAGCCCTGACTGCCTGATGTGGGGCCGGGCGCTCACGGGGCTCCCTGCCACCCTCTCCCACACCTTCCCGCGCAGGGGGGGCTGGTGGGAGCCTTGTTGGGTCCCTCACAGCCGCCTTGGGCTTCGTGCTCAGGGGACCGCCCTGGGCTCAGCCTTGCCCAAGGGGAGGAGGGCGTGTGGCAAGGCCCGTGGGGCCGGTGAGGGGGAGCCGGGCTGCTGGGGCGGGCAGGCCAGCGGGATCTGTGACGGGGTGTGCGTGCCTAGGGCTCGTCGGGCGGCAGCTGAGGGACGGGTGCCAGGAGAAGCTCCAGGTCATCTACGAGGGTGAGAGAGGGCACCGGGGTGTCTGCGGGGGCTGGCAGGGAGGAGGAAAGACCCTGGGCAGGGAGCTCCAATCCCTGCCCCAGCTGGGGAGGGCCCTGCTCCCTGCACGGGTGAGGGGCGGTGCGGGCAGAGCAGAGGGAGATTTCAGGGGCATGGGGGGCATTGCTGGCCAGCACTTTCCGGCTGATGCCAGCGCCCCTGCCTCCCTCCTGGCGGTGGGAAGAGCTGGGAGGGGCGGGGGGGGCCCTGGCTGGAAGGAGTTCTGAGGTCCCCACAGATCCGGGCTCTGACCTCGGTTCTGTTCCTTTCCGTCCCAGCCCTTCAAGGAAAGGTAGATGACAGCAGCCTCTCGGTCTCTTCCCTGGCGGCTCAAACCCTGCTGATCCTGGACACTCCAGTGAAGGAGCCTCCCTCCGGACTCTGCAAATGCTGTGCTACCGGCTCCTGAGGGCGTGGAGGAGGAGGACCCCCTGCTCCGGAGACAGCTGGCTGTGCTGCCGGAGCCGTGTGCAGAGCTGATCCCGGGCTGCTCTGCACACTGGCACCACCAGAGCAGCTCGACCTGTCGCCTTGCCAGCAGCCCGGGGCCGTGCAGGACACACCACACCCTGTGTCGTGGCCCCAAGGTGCCAGCTGCTCTGCCGGGCTGTGAAACCAAGAGGAAAGGTGAAGGAAGGCTTTTGCCTGCCCTGCCCTCTCCAGGGAGATCCTGGCCTGGACGGGTGCCCGCTCTCTGCAGTGTTCCCATTTCATGGGGAAGGGGATGGGTAGGCCATGGCCCGCGGCTCCCGTGGGCGTGCTGGCCGTGAAGCCCGAAGAAGCAGCCAAATGCTGTGGCAGAGCAGCGAGAGGAACGCTTGGGATGGCGACCCAGGGAGGAAGCGAGCATCCTGCAGGCTGGAAGCAGAGGCCGTAGCACAGCCGGCCTGCCTGTGTCTCCCAGCCATTGATAAAAAGACTGTGGAACTTCGCGTGCTGTTTGAACTCTTCTTCCTCGTCCCGCACTGCCCTGCTGCCCCCCAGGCACCCGTAGGGTACCTACCCTGCCACGGGTGTCGCACGAGGCCCTGTGGAGCCCTGCTGCCCCCCAGGGGAACCCCGCCGGGTCCCCCACGCACCCCTGCAGAGCCTTGCTGCCCCCCAGACAGCTGTAGGGACCGCATCGGGTCCTGCTTGTGCCCCTGGGGAGCCCTGCTGTCCCCCAGGCCCCCATAAGGGCCCCAGGAGGGCCTGCACATGGCCCCGTGGAGCCTTGCTGTTCCCTTTGGTCTCCTTTGCTTACAAAACGATTTTCAGCAGGGCTCACGGGGTCTTGCCTTCTGCTAAAGAGCAGAAAATCTCCGGGGCAGCCATTCTCACACCCGCAAGGACCGTTCTGTGGGATTTGTGTGGTGTGAGTGGATGGGCAGGGAACAAACCTGAGACTTCTTTTCCTGTCCCCACTCAAAAAAAATGTTGTTCGGACAAGCAAATGTCAGAAACATCAGTAAACATCTGCATATGTACAGGTTTCTCAGGTAGTATCAAACCTGATCGTCTCCTACGATGGGAGGGACTTCATTCTCCCAGTCCCTGCCCTGAGGTTCCGGGACTTGAGAGACGTGGGAAGAGAGATTGCCAGTGAAAACGGAGGCTCAACGCTTGTTCAGCACCTTAGGCTTCTCCATGTCAGTTGTCATCAGTCCTCCTGTCTTATTTCTCGGGGGGAGGGGGGGGCGGGGCAGGCGCAGGGGGGATGTACATTTTCTTCAATCTTCCTTTTCTGGCCAAGGTACCTGTAGAAGCCCTTCTTACTGTTCTTCACATCCCTTGCCAAATTCAGCTCCAACCTGTGCCTTCCTGATCCCGTCCCTACACATCCAGGCAGCGTCCCTATATTCTTCCCAGGATACCTGTCCCTGGTTCCACCGCCTGTGCGATTTCCTCCTTTAGTTGGACCAGGAGGTCCTTACTGGGCCATGCTGGTCTCCTGCCTTCCTTGCCTGACTTCTTACACGTGGGAGTCAAGAGCTCTGGTGCTCTCAGAGAACGTCCTTAAAGCGGAATATCCTTAAAGAGCTGCCAGCCCTGTTCAGCTCCTTCGTCCCTGAGGGCAGTTTCCCTGGGGGTCCCATCCACCAATTCCTTAAACAACTGAAAGTTTGCTCTCCTCAAATTCAGCGTCCTGACTCTACTCTTCACCTGGCCCATATCCCTCAAGATTGTGGATTCCACCAGGGCGTGATCGCTGCAGCCAATCTTGACACCTCTAATGAGTTCATCCATGCCGGTGAGCAACAGGTCCAGTAACGCTTCTCCTCCAGTCGGGCTGCCTATCACCTGGATTAAGAAATGATCCTTAGCGCTCTCCAAGAGTCTCCCGCACTGCTTACAGCTTGCTGTGCTGCTTCTACAGCAGATGTCAGGGAGACTGAAGTCCCCCGGCAGGATCAGAGCCTGCGAGCATGATGCTTCCTGTAGTTGAAGTAAGAACGCTTCGTCAACAGGCTCCCCTTGATCAGGCGGCCTGTGGTAAACACCAGCCACGAGGTTTCCTTTGTTGGCTTGGCCCCTCATTTTTACCCATAAGCTCTCAACCTGTTCATAGCTGTTTTCCAAAGGCAGCTCTGTGCAGTCAATCCATTTTTTTACATAGCGGGCAACCCCCCCACCCCTCCTTCCTTGCCTGTCCCTTCTGAACAGTTTATAGCCATCGACTGCAGTGCTCCAGTCGTGTGATTCATCCCACCACATTTCAGCGGCAGCGATTAGATCGTAGCTTGTTATCTGCACCATGGCTTCCAGCTCCTCCTGTTTGTTACCCACGCTGCGTGCATCAGTACAGAGGCGCTTCTGCTGGGCTGTCGACCATGTCGCCTTTTTAGAGGAATGCACCCTAATTCCTCAGAGGCATTTCACAGGTGTTTCCCTGCTGGCTCCTAATACACGAGCAGCCCCTGGCTCTTCTCTGTTGCTCAAAGCTCCATCCCCTTCCCCTGCTAAATCTAGTTTAAAGCTCTCCTTTTCAGTCTGGCCAGCTTGTTGGCGAAGACCCTCTTGCCCCACTTGGTCAGGTGAATCCCACCAGCTCCCAACAGACCCAGCTTCTCAAAAGTAGATCCGTTATCATAGAAGCCAAAACCTTGAGTATGGCAGCAGCCACACAGCCAGGCATTCACCTTTTCAGTTCATCTCCTCCTTCCTAAACCCCTTCCTTTGACTGGGAGGATAGATGGAAGCACCACCTGTGCTCCAGATCACTTTAACATTGCTCCAAGGGACGTACAGTCTTTTTTTGTTCTAAGTTGCCTTGTCGCAGTATCATGGGACCCTACGTGGAACAGTAGGAGCGGATGATAGTCCATAGGGTTCACCAGGCTCGGCACCCTCTCGGTAACATCGCGAATGCGAGCTCCTGGTAGGCAGCAAACCCCTCTAGAGAAATTGTCTGGGTGGCAAATGGGCGCTCCAGTGCCTCTCGGTAAGGAATCGCCAGTTACTAATACTTTCTGTGCTTTTCTGGTGGCACTGGTTCTCGTGGGGGGGGGTGGTGGGGGTGGGTGGATCAACCTTGCACAGTTGGCTTCTCCTGCATCCTGTCTGCTACTCGCGTGCTCTTCATTCTCCACCCCGAGAGCGTCGTATCTGTTACAGAGGGGCACACTTTAGCGGGAGGGGGAAAGTTCTTCCCTCTGTCCGCAGCAGAGACAAGGGCCCAGTCTCCTTCATCTCATGAGTTACTTGGGTCACTAACTTGGGTTACTAGCTCGAGGCTGAATTCAGGCTAACCTCCCCCTTGCGCAGCCTTAAGGCTGGGCTGTGGCTCAGCCTGGGACAGCGCGCAATACCACCTATCAATCTCCCGCTCACGTTCCCGGATACTGCGCTGCCTACTGTTGAGCTCCTCTCGTAGCATAGCTACTTGTTTGAAGAGCTCTACTAGCTGGGCACACTTGCAGCTATGAGATCCACCGCTGCCTTCAGAGGCCCCATGGAACACGCCGAGGGACACGGCCCACACTGGGCCTACGCCGGAGCAGAGGGAACGGGCACGGAGGAAGGAGCTGCGGAAGAGAACAGCGAGGAACAAGGAGCGGCAGAGAGAGGCCACGGTGGCCCGACCCCAGCCAGCAATGCCACCGGCCCCTCTCAAGGGGACAGAGTGACCTGCAGCCGTAACGAGGGGCCTGGAGACAGGGAAGGAGGTGGAGGGGTGTCTGCTACAACCTTCTTGTTCACCCCAGTCAGGCTTCACTGGTATGCACGAGCACCTGATCTATCTATTCTCTGATGACCGTCTCACAGACAAGCTTTGCTACGTACATATTGTTAGGACAAAACCAGTGAAACTGTAATAAATAACAGAAACGGGAAAACAGGACTTCCTAGAATACCTTACCGCCTTGTTTCATTGTTTAATTGAGAAGGAAGAACTGTAGTTTTACTTCCACTTTCTTTTGAGTTGCCTGGTCCAAATCCACTCTTTTTGAATCAAAAATGTATGAAAAGAGACACCCTGTGGATGCAGATTAGGGATCACTTTCAGCCTTTAGAAGTGACGGGACAAGGGCCAATGGGTTTGAACTAAAGAAGGGTAGATTTAGATTAGCTATAAGGAAGAAATTCTTTACCATGAGGGTGGTAAGACACTAGAACGGGTTGCCCAGAGAAGCAGTGGATGCCCCATCCCTGGCAACGTTCAAGGTCGGGTTGGACGGGGCTCTGAGCAACCTGATCTAGTTGAAGATGAGATCCCATGGCAGGGATCGGGACGTATTTCTGTGGGTGGTGGGCAAGGTGCAAGAGGAAGCCCATCGACTGCAGAGCCAGGTTTCAGGCCTCCAGCCAAAGGGGGAGCGCCAGAGCTGGGGAGTCCCGCCTGCGGCAGGGGAAGCGCGCAGAGGGACCGGAGGCTGCGGCCAGAGCCAGCGGCGGGTCAACTCCCCTGGGAGAGCCCGGGTCGCAGTGGGGGGGCAGGACGCCTTGCCCCTCCCGGCCTGGGTAACAATAGGGCCCTTTGTGACCTACCCTTGTGGCAGCCAGTGATGCCCCCAGCACTGGCACGGCAGCCCCACAATGTCCAGGACTCCCACGAGAAAAGGACATGAGCCGTGAGGCTCATAGAGGAGCCCCTGCGGCTCGTGCCGGAGCCCCTGCGCGCAGGAGAGATGTTTTTCTGAGACACCTGGCACACCCCACTCGCAGGGCCAGGGTGTTTCCCCAAGGCTCCACCATCCCCACCAGGTCAGAATACGGGGCTGGGGCTGGGCCAGCGCCATAGGGACCCCAGGAGACCCGGGCCCAGCAGGCGGGCCCTTCCGGAAGGTGCTGGGGGCAGGAGAGCCGGTGCCGGGGCCGAGGTGGGCAGGTGGGGACTGCCCACTGGAAAACGGCATCCTGCAGGAGATCCCCCCTGTCCCTGCCCAGCTGCTCCGCCCCACCACCTCCCTGCTCTGGCCAGGCAGCACCGAGGTGGGGCCGCTTGCTGTGGGCTGCCCCCTCCCCACCCTCACCCCTTTCCTCTGTCCCGCAGGGTGGCGAGTGGTTCCCCCAACAGGAGCCGTGCACCCAGGGCGGCAGAGGATGAAAGGGCTGGGGTGGCTGCTGAGGACCATGAGTCGTCAGAAAGCCCCAGGCAAGGCGAGCTGCACAGCGAGGACTTGGGCTCCGCCAGCCCCATCGTACACGCGGAGAAGGACAAGAGCCCCAGCATCCCTGCCATGAGTGGGTATCGACAGGACCCCAGGGGACCATCTCCTGCCTCGGGGCACAGATCAGGGCAGGGAGAGGCGGCTGGGCTGGCAGGAGGCAGCCAGCGGTGCTGCAGGGCTGGGACTTTCCCGCCCTGCTGCCAGCGGCATTCTGGGGGAGACACGGGGCATTCGCACCCTGGCTCAGGGCTTGCTGCGTGCAGGGCAGCGGGCGCAGGGCTGGAGAGAGGGCCCCTCTCTTCCCTCTACCTCCTGCCCCTGCCTACAGCTCTCTCCACTCTTGTTCTTAATCAGGTGCAGCTGTTACTGCCTCCGGCTGCCAGCTGGAGGGCGAGGAGAAGGAAGCCCACGACTACTTCTTGGCCTTTCTCAATGTCACCGAAAGGGTAACCGCAGATTTGGTCAGCAAGGCTCTGCCTGCAGCTCCCGGCTGGGTGCTGCCATGGCTGCTGCCTGCGCGCGGGCTCTTGCAGGGCTACTGGCTGTGCAGAGCTGCTCCCCTCCCGGCCCCCTGTGCCATCACTGCAGCCCCTTGAGCCCCTGCTCCTGCTGGCTGCGCCTCTGCCCCCTCACCCTCCCTCTCTGTCTCTCTTCTCCCCGACTGTCAGGAAGAGGCCGCGAAGCTGAGGTTTCTGGCCTCCATCCGCACACTCTGCAGAGCCTGGCTGCAGGGCAGGTACCTGCCTGATTTCAGATCAGCACGTGAGCTGGTGGAGAAGATGGAGGTGAGGGGACCCCAGTAGGGCTGAGGGAGGGGGGCAAAGCTGGCCGAGCACCGGGTGCCCAGTGGCAAGGACAGCACTTGGGCGTCTGGGCACAGGGGAAGGGTGAGACAGGCCTCCATGGGAACAGTCCTGCCTGCCATGGGGCTGCTGCAGAGCGAGGGGCTGCTCTGGGTGCCAGTGCTGGCCTAGGGACAGTGGGGCTCTGCCCGCCCTGCAGACTGGTGCCGGGCAGTGGCAGCTCCCGTGCCCCATCCCCACCGTGCTCTCCCTCTCCAGGCACTATGGCAAAAGGAGCTCCCGCGCAGCGTGTACGCCGTGATGTGGCAGCAAGCCATGCTCGCCATCGCTGCAATGAGGTACCTGCCCCAGACCCTGGCCGGGCCAGGGCCTCCCCACAGCATTGGCCTGATGGCACCAAGCATCTCCTATCCTGGCAGGACCCTGGCGGCACTGTCTTTGGGCTTCTGCTCTCCCTCGCGCTTGGCCCATCAGTGGGCCAGATGGGAGGGTGGAGGGTGCTCTGGGGCTCCCCGGTGCCTCTTGGCTTTTCCTCTGAAGGGAGAGGCAGGAGACGGAAAGGGGTTCAGGCTCCACCGGCCAGGACTGCCCTCTGTCGCTGGCTCAGTGGCACGGGGGAGGGAGGAGATGCCTCCGTGTATCCCTTTCCCACCTTGTCTGGGTACCACCCTGGGGACTGCCAGTCCCAACATCTGCGGCCACCTTCCCGGACGTGGAAGCCCCAGCATCCAACCAGCCCCTTCTTTTCTCGCAGCGAAGAGAGGGAAGGCCTGCTGGACCAGCACCTCCGCCCCTGCCTCTGCAGCATCTTCCATCTTGTTCCAGCACAGAAGATGGACAGCCAACATGCTTTACTCGATGCTCAGGTAAGCGCGGGGTGAGCTACGGAGAGCCTGCCAGTCAGCCCCTGTGCACGTTTTCCTAGTTGGCTTTGGCTGCTGGAAGACGATAGAGGAAGGAGGAAGACCAGGGAGACCCTGAGGCCTCTCCCGGGCACCAGAGGGCAGCTGAGGCCCGCCTCGGGTGGAAGGCATACAAGCCAGCTTCCTGCAAGGAAGGAGGGCCAGGCTAAGCGTGCCACTTGCTGTATCCCCTGACAGATCCTGAAAACTCTGGACAGCGTGCTGGAGGTGCTGATGCACGGTGCTTCACCGACGTCCAGCATCCAGACACTGGAGAAAATCTTGCAGGTCAGGCATTTGCCAAGAGCCGGGCTCACGGGGTCTCTTCCTGGCCTTCTCCTAAAGAGACACGACCTTCTGGAGCGTGCACGCCCCAGCCCAGAACCAAAGCAGTGGAAGGAGTCTGAGTGTCCTTCCCGGGCCCCCTACTCTGGCAGCTGGCACTGCTAAGCCACTGCCCTCGCCGGCCGCCCCGTTCACGCTCTCCTCCCCAGATCGCAGCAGGGTGGAGGTCTGCTGGGACACGGCCACGGTGCAAGGGGAGCCCAGCCCTGCAGCACTCTTCTTCTGGCCTCCCCAGGGGCCGTAGCCCAGCCTTCCTGGTGCAGGCCCTCCTGGAGGTTCCTGTCCTCCTGGAGAGGGGACATGCAGCCATTTTTGGAGGAGCGCGTGGGAAGGGGCAGAGGTGGCTGGGGGCGGCAGGATCTGGCTACCTCCCTGACTGCAGCAGGTCACCAACTGTCGGCAATGGTCCCCGAGGCCGCGAGGCGGCCGGATCCCGTTCCAGGCCTTCCTCCTGTCTGGGGCACATTGCGTAAACCCCGCCAGGCACTTGGCAGAGCCACCGCTCCGGGAGCCGCCGTCGTTTCCCAAGGCAGACCGGCAGCTCTTCCCTTCTCAGGTCCTGCTGCCCTTCACGGCATCCCATGAAGTGGCTAGGCGCCAGAGGGCTGTGGGGAGGATTGTCAGCCTGGGCCAGTACGTGATGCCCTCTTGGATGATGGAGGTAAGGGGCCTAAGGTGCAGGCGAGCTCTCGGCGCCCCTCGCCCCTTCCTGGCGCCTCAGAGTAGCCGGTAGCTCTGGGCTCCCTGCAAGGGAAGCCTGGGTGCAGGGCAGGAGATTCAGCAAGGCTCAGCCCTGCACCAGCGTCTTTGCCCCTCTCTCTGGGAGCTGCTCTCTCCCACGCCTTTTCTCTCGGGAGCCAGCTCCGTCCCAGGGCATGGGAGCGTTTTGTGGGCCTGGCTCTCTCTGGCAGCTCTCCCTCCCTCCCCTGAGTTGCTGCCCAGCCGCTTCAGCGTTGAGAGCCTGCAGGGCTCTCGGGCCCTTCCTCTCCCCACTGCCACTGCCCGCCCCCAGCCCCTTCCCCAGCCCACTGGCCCCGGGGCTCCTGCTGCGGCCCCGCAGGCCCTCCCTTCCCGTGCTGTGGAGGGCCGGGCAGGGAGGTGCCGGGCCTTGGGAGAGCCTGCCAGAAGGATCCGGCAGGAGAAGAGGGCGCATGGCTGCACCCTTTTGTGGAAATGGGGAGTCCTCAGGTGGGCAAGGAGGGCTCCGTCAGCTGAACGTGGGTGTGGAGGACCTGCAGACCCAGGGTCTCAATCCTCCTTCAGGCACCCCAGTCCCATGGGCTCATGGGGAGGGAAGGCAAAAGCCTGCCAGGGCTCCCTTCACAGGGAGGCAGCACGGTCCTTGCCCTGACGCTGCTGCCGCAGGCTGGGTCTCCACGGGGTGCAGCGCAGGGCAGAGCCCTCCAGAGCTCCTCCTCAGGCGGCACTCGGCCCTGGGGCCGCTCTCAGGGGTTAGGCCTTTCGTCCCACGTGCCACAGCTCGGCTCCTTCCTCTCTCCCACAGGCCTCGCCCTTGGGAGAAGGCAACGCCTTCCTCTTCAAAGAGAAGCCTCTCCAATTCCTGGGGCGGCTCATGGGGCACCTCACCCTGTCCTGTGCCGAGACGGACCAGGAGATCAGCTGCGGGGCTGTGGAGGCGCTGCATGCCTTCCACAGGTTCATTCTGGTGCGACACGGTAAGAGAGGCTGGGGCGGGCTGGGGCCTTCCAGCCACAAGGGCCCAGGCAAGGCGCTGCACCGCCTTGGCCCCCCCGGCTCTGCTGGAGGAAGGAGCAGCAAACGCCTCTGGGGCTGGAGCAGGGGAGCAGCCGTGCTGCGCCAAGCCCAGGGCCCACGCAGCCCTCCTTGGAGTGGCGGCTTGGGGCCTGTCCCGAGAACCCTTGGGCTGGAGAGCCTGTGGCAGCAGCATCCCAGGGCTTCTCTCCTCCTCCCGAGCAGAAAGCCAGACCGAACTCTGCTGTCCTTCTGCAGCCTAAGAGGCGGTTTCCCCTCCTCCCCCTGGCAATGGGCCCACTGCCACCCTGGCACGTCTCTGGCTCCCCACAGAACGGAGAGCCAGGCACAGAGCTCTCCTTGATGCCCTCGCCTGCTGCCTCCAGCTCTCCGTTGCTCCTGCCGCTCACTGTGTGTTTCCCCTCCTGCCCAGGCCGCCTGGCAGCACGTGAGGATCCAAAGCTACGAGTGGAGCGGGAAAGCGCTAGCACCCTCTGGCCCAAGGAGCCTGCTGACGAGGCAACGGTAACGAGCGCCTCCCTTGCTCTGGGGGTCTTGGCTGTGGGGCTGGCAGGAGACTTGGATGAACCAGTGCATCAGCCATCGGGGGGGACGCACGGCCTCCCGCCGATCAAGCTGTGGGGTCCCACCACCTCTCCGCAGGGAGTAGCCAAAGGCTTTAACCCAGCGTCAGTGCAGCAGCTCCGGCCATCCCGGCCACTGGCCAGCTCTGGTTGCCGGCAGAGCCAGCGCACCGTGACCCTGCCCCCCCGCCCCCCTCCTTCAGCCCACAGGGAGCTCCCTCTCCACACCCCCATGGCTGCAATCAACGCAGACCAGCCACTGCTGCCGGCACTTGTCCTGGGGCAGGGGGCCAGCGCTGCCCCGGGTTTCTCACTCCAGAGCTGCCCCCGCTGCTCAGCTGTGCCCCGCCACCAAGGCACTCGGTGCGACGCCTCTTCCCTCCCTTTCTCCCTCAGATACTCGGGAGCTTCCTCCTCCACACTGAGAAGAGCGACTTCATCCTCACGGTCTTGAGGAGCATGGCGCACCCAAGGGTCTCTGACACCCAGCCGATTGCCAACATGCTGGAGGTGGTCTTGAGAGGCTCGTGCTCAGAGCTTACCGAGGTAGGCAGCATGCAGCTGGATTGCCCTGTGCGCGTGCCCTCCGGGGGCCGTTCCCCCCGCCCCGAGTCCAGGGCTTGGGAGCACCCGACGAGTGGCCTTTGAGGCCAGCAAAGAGCGATGGGAGGGAAGCAGTTCTCGGTGGCAGCTGGGGCCATGGCTGTGCTCCACCCCGCTCCACCCCCCTGCCTCTGCCAGGTGGACGAGGTCGTGTGGACCATCCATACACAGCTGACGCACGTCAGCCAGAAGCCACTCCAGGACATCCTGAGGAGGACCCTTCTCCAGCTGGCCCACTTGTACCCTCGGGAGGTGACCACTGGCCTGCTGCAGGCTTCCCCGCACTGTGACAGGTATGTGGCCCGTCAGCCTCCGGGGCAGCTCAGGACCTCTGGGGCCTGCCCAGGCAGAAGGGGTGGTGGCTGAGGTGGCCCCACTGACGGTGTGCTCTGGCTCTGCAGCACTGCCAGGGCCATGTGGAGCATGTTGGCCTCCGAGCCCTGCCTCGTGGACGACGTGCTGAAGACGCTGCTGAAAAGCACCTGGCGGTGCAGCTTCAAGGGAGAATGCATCTGCTGCAGTTTCCTGGCTGTGAGTGTCTGGAGGAGGCCTGCTCCACCCTGCCCGGGGCTGCGCATCCCTCTCCAGCCCCTCCTTCCCTCTCCACCTGCCCCCAAACCCGGACCTCCCCAGGGGCGCCTGGGCCAGGGGCCTTGGGGCCACAGCCAGGCAGGGCAGCGCGTGCTGCTCGGCGCTGCGGCGCACAGGCAGGCAGCCTGCCCCTGCCCCCGCTGCCCTCAGCGGTCTTCCTCCCTCCCCACCTCCTCCTGCCCTCCTCGGCTGCAGGGAAGCCCAGGGCAGGGTGGCTACCTGGCCAGAGCAGGCTGTGGGGCCGGGGAGGGGCAGCCCAGGGCAGCCGGCAGAGCCCCTGGGGCCGGCTGGGCTGTTCCCTCTGGACCGCGACGGCTCGCATGCCTGTGCTACAAATGGGAGCCGAGCCCTGAGAGCCGCCACGGGCGGGCTCCAGGCCAGGCACCTGGGCTGGGCTCTGCCCTGGCATCTCCCTCAGCGCGGCGCAGCGCCTGAGCTCCCCTGCCGCCAGCCCCGGGCGGTGCCGCAGGGACATCTCGGCAGCAAGAGCGGTCCCTGGGTGTTTTCTGCAGGTAGCCAGTGCCATGCGCGAGATCTTCCTGGTGCCCTCCAGCGAATGCTGGGTGCAGTTACTTTGCACCGAGCTCTTCATGGCAGTGGTCTTCCAGCTCTCCTTCAGCTTGAACGGCCCACAGCAGGGCTGCTTCTGCTCTCGCAGTCAGAGCAGTGAGGCCAAGCATCCTCCGGTCTGCCCCCTCAGGTGCTCTGTCCCTGCTTCCTGGTCTCTGGCCCAGGCCCAAAGCCGGGTCCGGGGCTCTACGTGTGACCGCGCGTTGCTCTGCATGCAGGACCACGGTGAGCACCATGCAGGCTCTGTTCCGCTGCCTGGGCGGTGCCGTCCTGGTTGAAGACATCATGAGGCAGGGTGCCTGGGACATGCTCATGAGCCCCGAGACCTACCACACCGGTATCGCCGTGCTGACTAGGTGAGAGCTTTGTCAGTTGTCCTTGTCTCCCCTGGCGTTTCTCCCCGGGAGGGGAAGGGCCCCCCCGGCATGATCCCCTTCCTCGTGGGTGGTGAGGCGCAAGCAGCCAACGCAAGGCACAAACGCAGCCTTGCCCCGCGTGGCCTGGCCTGTGGGGTAATGGCTGGGGCTGGCAGCGCAGTCCCAGAGAGGTTAGCCTGCCCAGCTCGGTGCCGCCAGTGCCTTCTTCCCCCGGCCAGGGTGCTGCGGCGTGAAGAACCGGCCTGCTGCGCCTCCCTGTCTGAACAGGCGGTCACAGGCCTCCTCCAGAGACAGCCCTACCAGGACATCGGCGCCATGACCGTCTTCGTCGAGGTGGGCCTGGTGGCAAGCGCTGCGCCTCTGAGGGCAGGCGGGGGGAAGCTGGGCTGCGTGCATGAGGCAGAGGGCAGAGGGGAGGCGGCGAGGGCCCTCTGCGGGCCCTGCTGCCTCCCACCTGGGCTGTGACCGGCCCTGGTGCCTTGCCCTGCGCCGCCCGGGAGCTCTGCTGGCTGTGCCGGGCTCTCATTCTGCTGCCGGGTGCGTTTCAGGTCCTGGACGGCACTGACTTTGAGCATGTCGATGGCTGTGTCCTACACGTCCTCCAGTTCCACCTGCAGAGCCATAGCTCGGTGCTGCGCAGGATGGCAGTCACAAGCCTCGTCACGCTATCTGGGAGACCCGAGATGGTGAGCAGGGGCAGCCGGGCACAGTGAGGGCATCCACCTGGGGCTGGGCTGCAGGCAGTGGTGCGCGCAGCGGCTTGCTCGGGCTTTGCCAGGAAGTGCAGTTTGGAGGGAGCAGAGGGCAGGGTGCTCCCCGGGGTGCTGCGGTGCCACCCTGCCGCCAAGGCCCAGCTGGGCCGGGGCTCCGTCAGCAGCCCTGGGCCCTGGGGGAGAAAGACAGCCTGTGTGTGGTGCCGGCAGGCAGCGCTGTGCTGCAGCAAGCGGGCAGGGACATAGCTGCTAGCCCCACGCGCCGGGCACTGGGGGAGAGGGGCTTCTCCAGGCTGGGTGTGCTGCAGCTGCTGCCGCTGCCCTGCTCCGGCTGGGCCTGGGCTGCGCCGCACGCGGAGAGATCTCTGCCTGACCGGTGCTGCACCCTCTACACGCAGAGTGGTTTTTGCGAGTGCGGTCCTTGATTGCGTCACAAAATGAAATCGTGTGTTTCACGTAGGCAGCGACGCTGCAAGGCCTGCTGCCAGAGGTCACACGGCGACTGCAGGATGATGACTGCGACGTCAGGACGGCAGCCCTGACTTTCCTCAGCAACATGCTCTGCCTGGCGGACAGGCAGACGGCTGTCCCCATCGCTCTGCAGCTGGTCAAGACGCTCCTGCCACTCTTTGAAAACGTAAGGCGGTGGGAGAGCAGAGGCTTGGTTAGCATGCCTGGGGGGGCACATGTGCATGGCCCGGGGGTGGTGCATCCCTCTCCATGCATGCCCACCGGCCCGTGAGTTCCTCTCCTCACTGCAGAGGGAGAGCCACAAGCATTCGTCTCCTTACCATGGGCTTGGAGGAGCCCGGACTGAGGTCCTCCCCTCTTCCTTCTCTCCTCCTAGGAGTCCAGCCACGTGCGAGAGCGCTCCATCATCCTCTGCAGAGATGCGATGGAGGTTGCAGTCAGCACCCACAAAGAGCAGATGAGGGAGGACGTGCAGAGGAGCCTGATGCCCCTGTTCCTCCACCTGCATGACAAGGACCATAACGTGGCTCAGGTGGGCCTTTCTAAGGCCTTTAAATGTGCCTTAATTGGGGCCCAACCTCCAGAGTCCCTGAGGAGGGCTCAGAGCCCCTCCCTGCCTGCAGCCGCAGAGCTGGCAGCAGCTGAGAAGGTGGGCAGGGACATTTCCTGCACCTGCCCTGAGTGATCCAGCAGAGCTCAGCAGCAGTGCGCGGCCATAAAGACCTAAGCACTGGAGCCCCCATAGTCTTCCCAGCGGCGCCTGCAGGTGTCTGAGGCCAGGGTGTGGTCCCCCAACCCTTGCCGCCCCCCTGCTCTGCCCAGGGACACCCAGGTCCTGTCCCCTGGGCGGTGGTGCCAGCTCCCACTTTCTGCTGCTGTGCAGGCCTCTCGGGAAGCCCTCCTTGGAGCTGCCAAGTTCCTGAAGCGCAGGCAGCTCAGGAAGCTGCTGGAGACAGAGCAGATATGCAGGGTCGGCGAGTGCCTGGTAAGGGTGGCCCCAAAGCTCCACACCCAGCCTGGAGAAGCCCCTCTCCGCCAGTGCCCAGCGCGTGGGGCTAGCAGCTATGTCCCTGCCCACTTGCTGCAGCCCAGCGCTGCCTGCCGGCACCACACACAGGCTGTCTTTCCCCCCCAGAGCCCAGGGCTGCTGACGGAGCCCCGGCCCAGCTGGGCCTTGGCGGCAGGGTGGCACCGCAGCACCCCGGGGAGCACCCTGCCCTCTGCTCCCTCCAAACCCCAGCGCCAGCCAGCCGCTGGCTGGGCGTCGTGGGTGTCCGGGCAGGGGAAGGCAGGGGAGGCCAGTCCTGGGCACAGGGGGAGGGTCTGCGCCAACCCTGTCCCCCTGTGCTCTCTCCAGCTTGTGGAGGACAGCAGCAGAGCAGAGGACTACCTGCACCAGAGCCTGCCGTACCTGCAGAGCCCACTGGAGCCCCTGCGCGAGGCAGCCGTCAGGTTCATTGGTGAGCCACAACCCTGCCAGGGGTCCCTCCCTGCCCCGCAGCAGCTTAGGCCCAGATACGGCTGCTGCCGAATCCACTGGGCGGCTGCAGAGCCCTGACTGCCTGATGTGGGGCCGGGCGCTCACGGGGCTCCCTGCCACCCTCTCCCACACCTTCCCGCGCAGGGGGGGCTGGTGGGAGCCTTGTTGGGTCCCTCACAGCCGCCTTGGGCTTCGTGCTCAGGGGACCGCCCTGGGCTCAGCCTTGCCCAAGGGGAGGAGGGCGTGTGGCAAGGCCCGTGGGGCCGGTGAGGGGGAGCCGGGCTGCTGGGGCGGGCAGGCCAGCGGGATCTGTGACGGGGTGTGCGTGCCTAGGGCTCGTCGGGCGGCAGCTGAGGGACGGGTGCCAGGAGAAGCTCCAGGTCATCTACGAGGGTGAGAGAGGGCACCGGGGTGTCTGCGGGGGCTGGCAGGGAGGAGGAAAGACCCTGGGCAGGGAGCTCCAATCCCTGCCCCAGCTGGGGAGGGCCCTGCTCCCTGCACGGGTGAGGGGCGGTGCGGGCAGAGCAGAGGGAGATTTCAGGGGCATGGGGGGCATTGCTGGCCAGCACTTTCCGGCTGATGCCAGCGCCCCTGCCTCCCTCCTGGCGGTGGGAAGAGCTGGGAGGGGCGGGGGGGGCCCTGGCTGGAAGGAGTTCTGAGGTCCCCACAGATCCGGGCTCTGACCTCGGTTCTGTTCCTTTCCGTCCCAGCCCTTCAAGGAAAGGTAGATGACAGCAGCCTCTCGGTCTCTTCCCTGGCGGCTCAAACCCTGCTGATCCTGGACACTCCAGTGAAGGAGCCTCCCTCCGGACTCTGCAAATGCTGTGCTACCGGCTCCTGAGGGCGTGGAGGAGGAGGACCCCCTGCTCCGGAGACAGCTGGCTGTGCTGCCGGAGCCGTGTGCAGAGCTGATCCCGGGCTGCTCTGCACACTGGCACCACCAGAGCAGCTCGACCTGTCGCCTTGCCAGCAGCCCGGGGCCGTGCAGGACACACCACACCCTGTGTCGTGGCCCCAAGGTGCCAGCTGCTCTGCCGGGCTGTGAAACCAAGAGGAAAGGTGAAGGAAGGCTTTTGCCTGCCCTGCCCTCTCCAGGGAGATCCTGGCCTGGACGGGTGCCCGCTCTCTGCAGTGTTCCCATTTCATGGGGAAGGGGATGGGTAGGCCATGGCCCGCGGCTCCCGTGGGCGTGCTGGCCGTGAAGCCCGAAGAAGCAGCCAAATGCTGTGGCAGAGCAGCGAGAGGAACGCTTGGGATGGCGACCCAGGGAGGAAGCGAGCATCCTGCAGGCTGGAAGCAGAGGCCGTAGCACAGCCGGCCTGCCTGTGTCTCCCAGCCATTGATAAAAAGACTGTGGAACTTCGCGTGCTGTTTGAACTCTTCTTCCTCGTCCCGCACTGCCCTGCTGCCCCCCAGGCACCCGTAGGGTACCTACCCTGCCACGGGTGTCGCACGAGGCCCTGTGGAGCCCTGCTGCCCCCCAGGGGAACCCCGCCGGGTCCCCCACGCACCCCTGCAGAGCCCTGCTGCCCCCCAGACAGCTGTAGGGACCGCATCGGGTCCTGCTTGTGCCCCTGGGGAGCCCTGCTGTCCCCCAGGCCCCCATAAGGGCCCCAGGAGGGCCTGCACATGGCCCCGTGGAGCCTTGCTGTTCCCTTTGGTCTCCTTTGCTTACAAAACGATTTTCAGCAGGGCTCACGGGGTCTTGCCTTCTGCTAAAGAGCAGAAAATCTCCGGGGCAGCCATTCTCACACCCGCAAGGACCGTTCTGTGGGATTTGTGTGGTGTGAGTGGATGGGCAGGGAACAAACCTGAGACTTCTTTTCCTGTCCCCACTCAAAAAAAAATGTTGTTCGGACAAGCAAATGTCAGAAACATCAGTAAACATCTGCATATGTACAGGTTTCTCAGGTAGTATCAAACCTGATCGTCTCCTACGATGGGAGGGACTTCATTCTCCCAGTCCCTGCCCTGAGGTTCCGGGACTTGAGAGACGTGGGAAGAGAGATTGCCAGTGAAAACGGAGGCTCAACGCTTGTTCAGCACCTTAGGCTTCTCCATGTCAGTTGTCATCAGTCCTCCTGTCTTATTTCTCGGGGGGAGGGGGGGGCGGGGCAGGCGCAGGGGGGATGTACATTTTCTTCAATCTTCCTTTTCTGGCCAAGGTACCTGTAGAAGCCCTTCTTACTGTTCTTCACATCCCTTGCCAAATTCAGCTCCAACCTGTGCCTTCCTGATCCCGTCCCTACACATCCAGGCAGCGTCCCTATATTCTTCCCAGGATACCTGTCCCTGGTTCCACCGCCTGTGCGATTTCCTCCTTTAGTTGGACCAGGAGGTCCTTACTGGGCCATGCTGGTCTCCTGCCTTCCTTGCCTGACTTCTTACACGTGGGAGTCAAGAGCTCTGGTGCTCTCAGAGAACGTCCTTAAAGCGGAATATCCTTAAAGAGCTGCCAGCCCTGTTCAGCTCCTTCGTCCCTGAGGGCAGTTTCCCTGGGGGTCCCATCCACCAATTCCTTAAACAACTGAAAGTTTGCTCTCCTCAAATTCAGCATCCTGACTCTACTCTTCACCTGGCCCATATCCCTCAAGATTGTGGATTCCACCAGGGCGTGATCGCTGCAGCCAATCTTGACACCTCTAATGAGTTCATCCATGCCGGTGAGCAACAGGTCCAGTAACGCTTCTCCTCCAGTCGGGCTGCCTATCACCTGGATTAAGAAATGATCCTTAGCGCTCTCCAAGAGTCTCCCGCACTGCTTACAGCTTGCTGTGCTGCTTCTACAGCAGATGTCAGGGAGACTGAAGTCCCCCGGCAGGATCAGAGCCTGCGAGCATGATGCTTCCTGTAGTTGAAGTAAGAACGCTTCGTCAACAGGCTCCCCTTGATCAGGCGGCCTGTGGTAAACACCAGCCACGAGGTTTCCTTTGTTGGCTTGGCCCCTCATTTTTACCCATAAGCTCTCAACCTGTTCATAGCTGTTTTCCAAAGGCAGCTCTGTGCAGTCAATCCATTTTTTTACATAGCGGGCAACCCCCCCACCCCTCCTTCCTTGCCTGTCCCTTCTGAACAGTTTATAGCCATCGACTGCAGTGCTCCAGTCGTGTGATTCATCCCACCACATTTCAGCGGCAGCGATTAGATCGTAGCTTGTTATCTGCACCATGGCTTCCAGCTCCTCCTGTTTGTTACCCACGCTGCGTGCATCAGTACAGAGGCGCTTCTGCTGGGCTGTCGACCATGTCGCCTTTTTAGAGGAATGCACCCTAATTCCTCAGAGGCATTTCACAGGTGTTTCCCTGCTGGCTCCTAATACACGAGCAGCCCCTGGCTCTTCTCTGTTGCTCAAAGCTCCATCCCCTTCCCCTGCTAAATCTAGTTTAAAGCTCTCCTTTTCAGTCTGGCCAGCTTGTTGGCGAAGACCCTCTTGCCCCACTTGGTCAGGTGAATCCCACCAGCTCCCAACAGACCCAGCTTCTCAAAAGTAGATCCGTTATCATAGAAGCCAAAACCTTGAGTATGGCAGCAGCCACACAGCCAGGCATTCACCTTTTCAGTTCATCTCCTCCTTCCTAAACCCCTTCCTTTGACTGGGAGGATAGATGGAAGCACCACCTGTGCTCCAGATCACTTTAACATTGCTCCAAGGGACGTACAGTCTTTTTTTGTTCTAAGTTGCCTTGTCGCAGTATCATGGGACCCTACGTGGAACAGTAGGAGCGGATGATAGTCCATAGGGTTCACCAGGCTCGGCACCCTCTCGGTAACATCGCGAATGCGAGCTCCTGGTAGGCAGCAAACCCCTCTAGAGAAATTGTCTGGGTGGCAAATGGGCGCTCCAGTGCCTCTCGGTAAGGAATCGCCAGTTACTAATACTTTCTGTGCTTTTCTGGTGGCACTGGTTCTCGTGGGGGGGGGGTGGTGGTGGGGGTGGGTGGATCAACCTTGCACAGTTGGCTTCTCCTGCATCCTGTCTGCTACTCGCGTGCTCTTCATTCTCCACCCCGAGAGCGTCGTATCTGTTACAGAGGGGCACACTTTAGCGGGAGGGGGAAAGTTCTTCCCTCTGTCCGCAGCAGAGACAAGGGCCCAGTCTCCTTCATCTCGTGAGTTACTTGGGTCACTAACTTGGGTTACTAGCTCGAGGCTGAATTCAGGCTAACCTCCCCCTTGCGCAGCCTTAAGGCTGGGCTGTGGCTCAGCCTGGGACAGCGCGCAATACCACCTATCAATCTCCCGCTCACGTTCCCGGATACTGCGCTGCCTACTGTTGAGCTCCTCTCGTAGCATAGCTACTTGTTTGAAGAGCTCTACTAGCTGGGCACACTTGCAGCTATGAGATCCACCGCTGCCTTCAGAGGCCCCATGGAACACGCCGAGGGACACGGCCCACACTGGGCCTACGCCGGAGCAGAGGGAACGGGCACGGAGGAAGGAGCTGCGGAAGAGAACAGCGAGGAACAAGGAGCGGCAGAGAGAGGCCACGGTGGCCCGACCCCAGCCAGCAATGCCACCGGCCCCTCTCAAGGGGACAGAGTGACCTGCAGCCGTAACGAGGGGCCTGGAGACAGGGAAGGAGGTGGAGGGGTGTCTGCTACAACCTTCTTGTTCACCCCAGTCAGGCTTCACTGGTATGCACGAGCACCTGATCTATCTGTTCTCTGATGACCGTCTCACAGACAAGCTTTGCTACGTACATATTGTTAGGACAAAACCAGTGAAACTGTAATAAATAACAGAAACGGGAAAACAGGACTTCCCAGAATACCTTACCGCCTTGTTTCATTGTTTAATTGAGAAGGAAGAACTGTAGTTTTACTTCCACTTTCTTTTGAGTTGCCTGGTCCAAATCCACTCTTTTTGAATCAAAAATGTATGAAAAGAGACACCCTGTGGATGCAGATTAGGGATCACTTTCAGCCTTTAGAAGTGACGGGACAAGGGCCAATGGGTTTGAACTAAAGAAGGGTAGATTTAGATTAGCTATAAGGAAGAAATTCTTTACCATGAGGGTGGTAAGACACTAGAACGGGTTGCCCAGAGAAGCAGTGGATGCCCCATCCCTGGCAACGTTCAAGGTCGGGTTGGACGGGGCTCTGAGCAACCTGATCTAGTTGAAGATGAGATCCCATGGCAGGGATCGGGACGTATTTCTGTGGGTGGTGGGCAAGGTGCAAGAGGAAGCCCATCGACTGCAGAGCCAGGTTTCAGGCCTCCAGCCAAAGGGGGAGCGCCAGAGCTGGGGAGTCCCGCCTGCGGCAGGGGAAGCGCGCAGAGGGACCGGAGGCTGCGGCCAGAGCCAGCGGCGGGTCAACTCCCCTGGGAGAGCCCGGGTCGCAGTGGGGGGGCAGGACGCCTTGCCCCTCCCGGCCTGGGTAACAATAGGGCCCTTTGTGACCTACCCTTGTGGCAGCCAGTGATGCCCCCAGCACTGGCACGGCAGCCCCACAATGTCCAGGACTCCCACGAGAAAAGGACATGAGCCGTGAGGCTCATAGAGGAGCCCCTGCGGCTCGTGCCGGAGCCCCTGCGCGCAGGAGAGATGTTTTTCTGAGACACCTGGCACACCCCACTCGCAGGGCCAGGGTGTTTCCCCAAGGCTCCACCATCCCCACCAGGTCAGAATACGGGGCTGGGGCTGGGCCAGCGCCATAGGGACCCCAGGAGACCCGGGCCCAGCAGGCGGGCCCTTCCGGAAGGTGCTGGGGGCAGGAGAGCCGGTGCCGGGGCCGAGGTGGGCAGGTGGGGACTGCCCACTGGAAAACGGCATCCTGCAGGAGATCCCCCCTGTCCCTGCCCAGCTGCTCCGCCCCACCACCTCCCTGCTCTGGCCAGGCAGCACCGAGGTGGGGCCGCTTGCTGTGGGCTGCCCCCTCCCCACCCTCACCCCTTTCCTCTGTCCCGCAGGGTGGCGAGTGGTTCCCCCAACAGGAGCCGTGCACCCAGGGCGGCAGAGGATGAAAGGGCTGGGGTGGCTGCTGAGGACCATGAGTCGTCAGAAAGCCCCAGGCAAGGCGAGCTGCACAGCGAGGACTTGGGCTCCGCCAGCCCCATCGTACACGCGGAGAAGGACAAGAGCCCCAGCATCCCTGCCATGAGTGGGTATCGACAGGACCCCAGGGGACCATCTCCTGCCTCGGGGCACAGATCAGGGCAGGGAGAGGCGGCTGGGCTGGCAGGAGGCAGCCAGCGGTGCTGCAGGGCTGGGACTTTCCCGCCCTGCTGCCAGCGGCATTCTGGGGGAGACACGGGGCATTCGCACCCTGGCTCAGGGCTTGCTGCGTGCAGGGCAGCGGGCGCAGGGCTGGAGAGAGGGCCCCTCTCTTCCCTCTACCTCCTGCCCCTGCCTACAGCTCTCTCCACTCTTGTTCTTAATCAGGTGCAGCTGTTACTGCCTCCGGCTGCCAGCTGGAGGGCGAGGAGAAGGAAGCCCACGACTACTTCTTGGCCTTTCTCAATGTCACCGAAAGGGTAACCGCAGATTTGGTCAGCAAGGCTCTGCCTGCAGCTCCCGGCTGGGTGCTGCCATGGCTGCTGCCTGCGCGCGGGCTCTTGCAGGGCTACTGGCTGTGCAGAGCTGCTCCCCTCCCGGCCCCCTGTGCCATCACTGCAGCCCCTTGAGCCCCTGCTCCTGCTGGCTGCGCCTCTGCCCCCTCACCCTCCCTCTCTGTCTCTCTTCTCCCCGACTGTCAGGAAGAGGCCGCGAAGCTGAGGTTTCTGGCCTCCATCCGCACACTCTGCAGAGCCTGGCTGCAGGGCAGGTACCTGCCTGATTTCAGATCAGCACGTGAGCTGGTGGAGAAGATGGAGGTGAGGGGACCCCAGTAGGGCTGAGGGAGGGGGGCAAAGCTGGCCGAGCACCGGGTGCCCAGTGGCAAGGACAGCACTTGGGCGTCTGGGCACAGGGGAAGGGTGAGACAGGCCTCCATGGGAACAGTCCTGCCTGCCATGGGGCTGCTGCAGAGCGAGGGGCTGCTCTGGGTGCCAGTGCTGGCCTAGGGACAGTGGGGCTCTGCCCGCCCTGCAGACTGGTGCCGGGCAGTGGCAGCTCCCGTGCCCCATCCCCACCGTGCTCTCCCTCTCCAGGCACTATGGCAAAAGGAGCTCCCGCGCAGCGTGTACGCCGTGATGTGGCAGCAAGCCATGCTCGCCATCGCTGCAATGAGGTACCTGCCCCAGACCCTGGCCGGGCCAGGGCCTCCCCACAGCATTGGCCTGATGGCACCAAGCATCTCCTAACCTGGCAGGACCCTGGCAGCACTGTCTTTGGGCTTCTGCTCTCCCTCGCGCTTGGCCCATCAGTGGGCCAGATGGGAGGGTGGAGGGTGCTCTGGGGCTCCCCGGCGCCTCTTGGCTTTTCCTCTGAAGGGAGAGGCAGGAGACGGAAAGGGGTTCAGGCTCCACCGGCCAGGACTGCCCTCTGTCGCTGGCTCAGTGGCACGGGGGAGGGAGGAGATGCCTCCGTGTATCCCTTTCCCACCTTGTCTGGGTACCACCCTGGGGACTGCCAGTCCCAACATCTGCGGCCACCTTCCCGGACGTGGAAGCCCCAGCATCCAACCAGCCCCTTCTTTTCTCGCAGCGAAGAGAGGGAAGGCCTGCTGGACCAGCACCTCCACCCCTGCCTCTGCAGCATCTTCCATCTTGTTCCAGCACAGAAGATGGACAGCCAACATGCTTTACTCGATGCTCAGGTAAGCGCGGGGTGAGCTACGGAGAGCCTGCCAGTCAGCCCCTGTGCACGTTTTCCTAGTTGGCTTTGGCTGCTGGAAGACGATAGAGGAAGGAGGAAGACCAGGGAGACCCTGAGGCCTCTCCCGGGCACCAGAGGGCAGCTGAGGCCCGCCTCGGGTGGAAGGCATACAAGCCAGCTTCCTGCAAGGAAGGAGGGCCAGGCTAAGCGTGCCACTTGCTGTATCCCCTGACAGATCCTGAAAACTCTGGACAGCGTGCTGGAGGTGCTGATGCACGGTGCTTCACCGACGTCCAGCATCCAGACACTGGAGAAAATCTTGCAGGTCAGGCATTTGCCAAGAGCCGGGCTCACGGGGTCTCTTCCTGGCCTTCTCCTAAAGAGACACGACCTTCTGGAGCGTGCACGCCCCAGCCCAGAACCAAAGCAGTGGAAGGAGTCTGAGTGTCCTTCCCGGGCCCCCTACTCTGGCAGCTGGCACTGCTAAGCCACTGCCCTCGCCGGCCGCCCCGTTCACGCTCTCCTCCCCAGATCGCAGCAGGGTGGAGGTCTGCTGGGACAGGGCCACGGTGCAAGGGGAGCCCAGCCCTGCAGCACTCTTCTTCTGGCCTCCCCAGGGGCCGTAGCCCAGCCTTCCTGGTGCAGGCCCCCCTGGAGGTTCCTGTCCTCCTGGAGAGGGGACATGCAGCCATTTTTGGAGGAGCGCGTGGGAAGGGGCAGAGGTGGCTGGGGGCGGCAGGATCTGGCTACCTCCCTGACTGCAGCAGGTCACCAACTGTCGGCAATGGTCCCCGAGGCCGCGAGGCGGCCGGATCCCGTTCCAGGCCTTCCTCCTGTCTGGGGCACATTGCGTAAACCCCGCCAGGCACTTGGCAGAGCCACCGCTCCGGGAGCCGCCGTCGTTTCCCAAGGCAGACCGGCAGCTCTTCCCTTCTCAGGTCCTGCTGCCCTTCACGGCATCCCATGAAGTGGCTAGGCGCCAGAGGGCTGTGGGGAGGATTGTCAGCCTGGGCCAGTACGTGATGCCCTCTTGGATGATGGAGGTAAGGGGCCTAAGGTGCAGGCGAGCTCTCGGCGCCCCTCGCCCCTTCCTGGCGCCTCAGAGTAGCTGGTAGCTCTGGGCTCCCTGCAAGGGAAGCCTGGGTGCAGGGCAGGAGATTCAGCAAGGCTCAGCCCTGCACCAGCGTCTTTGCCCCTCTCTCTGGGAGCTGCTCTCTCCCACGCCTTTTCTCTCGGGAGCCAGCTCCGTCCCAGGGCATGGGAGCGTTTTGCGGGCCTGGCTCTCTCTGGCAGCTCTCCCCCCCTCCCCTGAGTTGCTGCCCAGCCGCTTCAGCGTTGAGAGCCTGCAGGGCTCTCGGGCCCTTCCTCTCCCCACTGCCACTGCCCGCCCCCAGCCCCTTCCCCAGCCCACTGGCCCCGGGGATCCTGCTGCGGCCCCGCAGGCCCTCCCTTCCCGTGCTGTGGAGGGCCGGGCAGGGAGGTGTCGGGCCTTGGGAGAGCCTGCCAGAAGGATCCGGCAGGAGAAGAGGGCGCATGGCTGCACCCTTTTGTGGAAATGGGGAGTCCTCAGGTGGGCAAGGAGGGCTCCGTCAGCTGAACGTGGGTGTGGAGGACCTGCAGACCCAGGGTCTCAATCCTCCTTCAGGCACCCCAGTCCCATGGGCTCATGGGGAGGGAAGGCAAAAGCCTGCCAGGGCTCCCTTCACAGGGAGGCAGCACGGTCCTTGCCCTGACGCTGCTGCCGCAGGCTGGGTCTCCACGGGGTGCAGCGCAGGGCAGAGCCCTCCAGAGCTCCTCCTCAGGCGGCACTCGGCCCTGGGGCCGCTCTCAGGGGTTAGGCCTTTCGTCCCACGTGCCACAGCTCGGCTCCTTCCTCTCTCCCACAGGCCTCGCCCTTGGGAGAAGGCAACGCCTTCCTCTTCAAAGAGAAGCCTCTCCAATTCCTGGGGCGGCTCATGGGGCACCTCACCCTGTCCTGTGCCGAGACGGACCAGGAGATCAGCTGCGGGGCTGTGGAGGCGCTGCGTGCCTTCCACAGGTTCATTCTGGTGCGACACGGTAAGAGAGGCTGGGGCGGGCTGGGGCCTTCCAGCCACAAGGGCCCAGGCAAGGCGCTGCACCGCCTTGGCCCCCCCGGCTCTGCTGGAGGAAGGAGCAGCAAACGCCTCTGGGGCTGGAGCAGGGGAGCAGCCGTGCTGCGCCAAGCCCAGGGCCCACGCAGCCCTCCTTGGAGTGGCGGCTTGGGGCCTGTCCCGAGAACCCTTGGGCTGGAGAGCCTGTGGCAGCAGCATCCCAGGGCTTCTCTCCTCCTCCCGAGCAGAAAGCCAGACCGAACTCTGCTGTCCTTCTGCAGCCTAAGAGGCGGTTTCCCCTCCTCCCCCTGGCAATGGGCCCACTGCCACCCTGGCATGTCTCTGGCTCCCCACAGAACGGAGAGCCAGGCACAGAGCTCTCCTTGATGCCCTCGCCTGCTGCCTCCAGCTCTCCGTTGCTCCTGCCGCTCACTGTGTGTTTCCCCTCCTGCCCAGGCCGCCTGGCAGCACGTGAGGATCCAAAGCTACGAGTGGAGCGGGAAAGCGCTAGCACCCTCTGGCCCAAGGAGCCTGCTGACGAGGCAACGGTAACGAGCACCTTCCTTGCTCTGGGGGTCTTGGCTGTGGGGCTGGCAGGAGACTTGGATGAACCAGTGCATCAGCCATCGGGGGGGACGCACGGCCTCGCGCCGATCAAGCTGTGGGGTCCCACCACCTCTCCGCAGGGAGTAGCCAAAGGCTTTAACCCAGCGTCAGTGCAGCAGCTCCGGCCATCCCGGCCACTGGCCAGCTCTGGTTGCCGGCAGAGCCAGCGCACCGTGACCCTGCCCCCCCGCCCCCCTCCTTCAGCCCACAGGGAGCTCCCTCTCCACACCCCCATGGCTGCAATCAACGCAGACCAGCCACTGCTGCCGGCACTTGTCCTGGGGCAGGGGGCCAGCGCTGCCCCGGGTTTCTCACTCCAGAGCTGCCCCCGCTGCTCAGCTGTGCCCCGCCACCAAGGCACTCGGTGCGACGCCTCTTCCCTCCCTTTCTCCCTCAGATACTCGGGAGCTTCCTCCTCCACACTGAGAAGAGCGACTTCATCCTCACGGTCTTGAGGAGCATGGCGCACCCAAGGGTCTCTGACACCCAGCCGATTGCCAACATGCTGGAGGTGGTCTTGAGAGGCTCGTGCTCAGAGCTTACCGAGGTAGGCAGCATGCAGCTGGATTGCCCTGTGCGCGTGCCCTCCGGGGGCCGTTCCCCCCGCCCCGAGTCCAGGGCTTGGGAGCACCCGACGAGTGGCCTTTGAGGCCAGCAAAGAGTGATGGGAGGGAAGCAGTTCTCGGTGGCAGCTGGGGCCATGGCTGTGCTCCACCCCGCTCCACCCCCCTGCCTCTGCCAGGTGGACGAGGTCGTGTGGACCATCCATACACAGCTGACGCACGTCAGCCAGAAGCCACTCCAGGACATCCTGAGGAGGACCCTTCTCCAGCTGGCCCACTTGTACCCTCGGGAGGTGACCACTGGCCTGCTGCAGGCTTCCCCGCACTGTGACAGGTATGTGGCCCGTCAGCCTCCGGGGCAGCTCAGGACCTCTGGGGCCTGCCCAGGCAGAAGGGGTGGTGGCTGAGGTGGCCCCACTGACGGTGTGCTCTGGCTCTGCAGCACTGCCAGGGCCATGTGGAGCATGTTGGCCTCCGAGCCCTGCCTCGTGGACGACGTGCTGAAGACGCTGCTGAAAAGCACCTGGCGGTGCAGCTTCAAGGGAGAATGCATCTGCTGCAGTTTCCTGGCTGTGAGTGTCTGGAGGAGGCCTGCTCCACCCTGCCCGGGGCTGCGCATCCCTCTCCAGCCCCTCCTCCCCTCTCCACCTGCCCCCAAACCCGGACCTCCCCAGGGGCGCCTGGGCCAGGGGCCTTGGGGCCACAGCCAGGCAGGGCAGCGCGTGCTGCTCGGCGCTGCGGCGCACAGGCAGGCAGCCTGCCCCTGCCCCCGCTGCCCTCAGCGGTCTTCCTCCCTCCCCACCTCCTCCTGCCCTCCTCGGCTGCAGGGAAGCCCAGGGCAGGGTGGCTACCTGGCCAGAGCAGGCTGTGGGGCCGGGGAGGGGCAGCCCAGGGCAGCCGGCAGAGCCCCTGGGGCCGGCTGGGCTGTTCCCTCTGGACCGCGACGGCTCGCATGCCTGTGCTACAAATGGGAGCCGAGCCCTGAGAGCCGCCACGGGCGGGCTCCAGGCCAGGCACCTGGGCTGGGCTCTGCCCTGGCATCTCCCTCAGCGCGGCGCAGCGCCTGAGCTCCCCTGCCGCCAGCCCCGGGCGGTGCCGCAGGGACATCTCGGCAGCAAGAGCGGTCCCTGGGTGTTTTCTGCAGGTAGCCAGTGCCATGCGCGAGATCTTCCTGGTGCCCTCCAGCGAATGCTGGGTGCAGTTACTTTGCACCGAGCTCTTCATGGCAGTGGTCTTCCAGCTCTCCTTCAGCTTGAACGGCCCACAGCAGGGCTGCTTCTGCTCTCGCAGTCAGAGCAGTGAGGCCAAGCATCCTCCGGTCTGCCCCCTCAGGTGCTCTGTCCCTGCTTCCTGGTCTCTGGCCCAGGCCCAAAGCCGGGTCCGGGGCTCTACGTGTGACCGCGTGTTGCTCTGCATGCAGGACCACGGTGAGCACCATGCAGGCTCTGTTCCGCTGCCTGGGCGGTGCCGTCCTGGTTGAAGACATCATGAGGCAGGGTGCCTGGGACATGCTCATGAGCCCCGAGACCTACCACACCGGTATCGCCGTGCTGACTAGGTGAGAGCTTTGTCAGTTGTCCTTGTCTCCCCTGGCGTTTCTCCCCGGGAGGGGAAGGGCCCCCCCGGCATGATCCCCTTCCTCGTGGGTGGTGAGGCGCAAGCAGCCAACGCAAGGCACAAACGCAGCCTTGCCCCGCGTGGCCTGGCCTGCGGGGTAATGGCTGGGGCTGGCAGCGCAGTCCCAGAGAGGTTAGCCTGCCCAGCTCGGTGCCGCCAGTGCCTTCTTCCCCCGGCCAGGGTGCTGCGGCGTGAAGAACCGGCCTGCTGCGCCTCCCTGTCTGAACAGGCGGTCACAGGCCTCCTCCAGAGACAGCCCTACCAGGACATTGGCGCCATGACCGTCTTCGTCGAGGTGGGCCTGGTGGCAAGCGCTGCGCCTCTGAGGGCAGGCGGGGGGAAGCTGGGCTGCGTGCATGAGGCAGAGGGCAGAGGGGAGGCGGCGAGGGCCCTCTGCGGGCCCTGCTGCCTCCCACCTGGGCTGTGACCGGCCCTGGTGCCTTGCCCTGCGCCGCCCGGGAGCTCTGCTGGCTGTGCCGGGCTCTCATTCTGCTGCCGGGTGCGTTTCAGGTCCTGGACGGCACTGACTTTGAGCATGTCGATGGCTGTGTCCTACACGTCCTCCAGTTCCACCTGCAGAGCCATAGCTCGGTGCTGCGCAGGATGGCAGTCACAAGCCTCGTCACACTATCTGGGAGACCCGAGATGGTGAGCAGGGGCAGCCGGGCACAGTGAGGGCATCCACCTGGGGCTGGGCTGCAGGCAGTGGTGCGCGCAGCGGCTTGCTCGGGCTTTGCCAGGAAGTGCAGTTTGGAGGGAGCAGAGGGCAGGGTGCTCCCCGGGGTGCTGCGGTGCCACCCTGCCGCCAAGGCCCAGCTGGGCCGGGGCTCCGTCAGCAGCCCTGGGCCCTGGGGGAGAAAGACAGCCTGTGTGTGGTGCCGGCAGGCAGCGCTGTGCTGCAGCAAGCGGGCAGGGACATAGCTGCTAGCCCCACGCGCCGGGCACTGGGGGAGAGGGGCTTCTCCAGGCTGGGTGTGCTGCAGCTGCTGCCGCTGCCCTGCTCCGGCTGGGCCTGGGCTGCGCCGCACGCGGAGAGATCTCTGCCTGACCGGTGCTGCACCCTCTACACGCAGAGTGGTTTTTGCGAGTGCGGTCCTTGATTGCGTCACAAAATGAAATCGTGTGTTTCACGTAGGCAGCGACGCTGCAAGGCCTGCTGCCAGAGGTCACACGGCGACTGCAGGATGATGACTGCGACGTCAGGACGGCAGCCCTGACTTTCCTCAGCAACATGCTCTGCCTGGCGGACAGGCAGACGGCTGTCCCCATCGCTCTGCAGCTGGTCAAGACGCTCCTGCCACTCTTTGAAAACGTAAGGCGGTGGGAGAGCAGAGGCTTGGTTAGCATGCCTGGGGGGGCACATGTGCATGGCCCGGGGGTGGTGCATCCCTCTCCATGCATGCCCACCGGCCCGTGAGTTCCTCTCCTCACTGCAGAGGGAGAGCCACAAGCATTCGTCTCCTTACCATGGGCTTGGAGGAGCCCGGACTGAGGTCCTCCCCTCTTCCTTCTCTCCTCCTAGGAGTCCAGCCACGTGCGAGAGCGCTCCATCATCCTCTGCAGAGATGCGATGGAGGTTGCAGTCAGCACCCACAAAGAGCAGATGAGGGAGGACGTGCAGAGGAGCCTGATGCCCCTGTTCCTCCACCTGCATGACAAGGACCATAACGTGGCTCAGGTGGGCCTTTCTAAGGCCTTTAAATGTGCCTTAATTGGGGCCCAACCTCCAGAGTCCCTGAGGAGGGCTCAGAGCCCCTCCCTGCCTGCAGCCGCAGAGCTGGCAGCAGCTGAGAAGGTGGGCAGGGACATTTCCTGCACCTGCCCTGAGTGATCCAGCAGAGCTCAGCAGCAGTGCGCGGCCATAAAGACCTAAGCACTGGAGCCCCCATAGTCTTCCCAGCGGCGCCTGCAGGTGTCTGAGGCCAGGGTGTGGTCCCCCAACCCTTGCCGCCCCCCTGCTCTGCCCAGGGACACCCAGGTCCTGTCCCCTGGGCGGTGGTGCCAGCTCCCACTTTCTGCTGCTGTGCAGGCCTCTCGGGAAGCCCTCCTTGGAGCTGCCAAGTTCCTGAAGCGCAGGCAGCTCAGGAAGCTGCTGGAGACAGAGCAGATATGCAGGGTCGGCGAGTGCCTGGTAAGGGTGGCCCCAAAGCTCCACACCCAGCCTGGAGAAGCCCCTCTCCGCCAGTGCCCAGCGCGTGGGGCTAGCAGCTATGTCCCTGCCCACTTGCTGCAGCCCAGCGCTGCCTGCCGGCACCACACACAGGCTGTCTTTCCCCCCCAGAGCCCAGGGCTGCTGACGGAGCCCCGGCCCAGCTGGGCCTTGGCGGCAGGGTGGCACCGCAGCACCCCGGGGAGCACCCTGCCCTCTGCTCCCTCCAAACCCCAGCGCCAGCCAGCCGCTGGCTGGGCGTCGTGGGTGTCCGGGCAGGGGAAGGCAGGGGAGGCCAGTCCTGGGCACAGGGGGAGGGTCTGCGCCAACCCTGTCCCCCTGTGCTCTCTCCAGCTTGTGGAGGACAGCAGCAGAGCAGAGGACTACCTGCACCAGAGCCTGCCGTACCTGCAGAGCCCACTGGAGCCCCTGCGCGAGGCAGCCGTCAGGTTCATTGGTGAGCCACAACCCTGCCAGGGGTCCCTCCCTGCCCCGCAGCAGCTTAGGCCCAGATACGGCTGCTGCCGAATCCACTGGGCGGCTGCAGAGCCCTGACTGCCTGATGTGGGGCCGGGCGCTCACGGGGCTCCCTGCCACCCTCTCCCACACCTTCCCGCGCAGGGGGGGCTGGTGGGAGCCTTGTTGGGTCCCTCACAGCCGCCTTGGGCTTCGTGCTCAGGGGACCGCCCTGGGCTCAGCCTTGCCCAAGGGGAGGAGGGCGTGTGGCAAGGCCCGTGGGGCCGGTGAGGGGGAGCCGGGCTGCTGGGGCGGGCAGGCCAGCGGGATCTGTGACGGGGTGTGCGTGCCTAGGGCTCGTCGGGCGGCAGCTGAGGGACGGGTGCCAGGAGAAGCTCCAGGTCATCTACGAGGGTGAGAGAGGGCACCGGGGTGTCTGCGGGGGCTGGCAGGGAGGAGGAAAGACCCTGGGCAGGGAGCTCCAATCCCTGCCCCAGCTGGGGAGGGCCCTGCTCCCTGCACGGGTGAGGGGCGGTGCGGGCAGAGCAGAGGGAGATTTCAGGGGCATGGGGGGCATTGCTGGCCAGCACTTTCCGGCTGATGCCAGCGCCCCTGCCTCCCTCCTGGCGGTGGGAAGAGCTGGGAGGGGCCCGGGGGGCCCTGGCTGGAAGGAGTTCTGAGGTCCCCACAGATCCGGGCTCTGACCTCGGTTCTGTTCCTTTCCGTCCCAGCCCTTCAAAGAAAGGTAGATGACAGCAGCCTCTCGGTCTCTTCCCTGGCGGCTCAAACCCTGCTGATCCTGGACACTCCAGTGAAGGAGCCTCCCTCCGGACTCTGCAAATGCTGTGCTACCGGCTCCTGAGGGCGTGGAGGAGGAGGACCCCCTGCTCCGGAGACAGCTGGCTGTGCTGCCGGAGCCGTGTGCAGAGCTGATCCCGGGCTGCTCTGCACACTGGCACCACCAGAGCAGCTCGACCTGTCGCCTTGCCAGCAGCCCGGGGCCGTGCAGGACACACCACACCCTGTGTCGTGGCCCCAAGGTGCCAGCTGCTCTGCCGGGCTGTGAAACCAAGAGGAAAGGTGAAGGAAGGCTTTTGCCTGCCCTGCCCTCTCCAGGGAGATCCTGGCCTGGACGGGTGCCCGCTCTCTGCAGTGTTCCCATTTCATGGGGAAGGGGATGGGTAGGCCATGGCCCGCGGCTCCCGTGGGCGTGCTGGCCGTGAAGCCCGAAGAAGCAGCCAAATGCTGTGGCAGAGCAGCGAGAGGAACGCTTGGGATGGCGACCCAGGGAGGAAGCGAGCATCCTGCAGGCTGGAAGCAGAGGCCGTAGCACAGCCGGCCTGCCTGTGTCTCCCAGCCATTGATAAAAAGACTGTGGAACTTCGCGTGCTGTTTGAACTCTTCTTCCTCGTCCCGCACTGCCCTGCTGCCCCCCAGGCACCCGTAGGGTACCTACCCTGCCACGGGTGTCGCACGAGGCCCTGTGGAGCCCTGCTGCCCCCCAGGGGAACCCCGCCGGGTCCCCCACGCACCCCTGCAGAGCCTTGCTGCCCCCCAGACAGCTGTAGGGACCGCATCGGGTCCTGCTTGTGCCCCTGGGGAGCCCTGCTGTCCCCCAGGCTCCCATAAGGGCCCCAGGAGGGCCTGCACATGGCCCCGTGGAGCCTTGCTGTTCCCTTTGGTCTCCTTTGCTTACAAAACGATTTTCAGCAGGGCTCACGGGGTCTTGCCTTCTGCTAAAGAGCAGAAAATCTCCGGGGCAGCCATTCTCACACCCGCAAGGACCGTTCTGTGGGATTTGTGTGGTGTGAGTGGATGGGCAGGGAACAAACCTGAGACTTCTTTTCCTGTCCCCACTCAAAAAAAATGTTGTTCGGACAAGCAAATGTCAGAAACATCAGTAAACATCTGCATATGTACAGGTTTCTCAGGTAGTATCAAACCTGATCGTCTCCTACGATGGGAGGGACTTCATTCTCCCAGTCCCTGCCCTGAGGTTCCGGGACTTGAGAGACGTGGGAAGAGAGATTGCCAGTGAAAACGGAGGCTCAACGCTTGTTCAGCACCTTAGGCTTCTCCATGTCAGTTGTCATCAGTCCTCCTGTCTTATTTCTCGGGGGGAGGGGGGGGCGGGGCAGGCACAGGGGGGATGTACATTTTCTTCAATCTTCCTTTTCTGGCCAAGGTACCTGTAGAAGCCCTTCTTACTGTTCTTCACATCCCTTGCCAAATTCAGCTCCAACCTGTGCCTTCCTGATCCCGTCCCTACACATCCAGGCAGCGTCCCTATATTCTTCCCAGGATACCTGTCCCTGGTTCCACCGCCTGTGCGATTTCCTCCTTTAGTTGGACCAGGAGGTCCTTACTGGGCCATGCTGGTCTCCTGCCTTCCTTGCCTGACTTCTTACACGTGGGAGTCAAGAGCTCTGGTGCTCTCAGAGAACGTCCTTAAAGCGGAATATCCTTAAAGAGCTGCCAGCCCTGTTCAGCTCCTTCGTCCCTGAGGGCAGTTTCCCTGGGGGTCCCATCCACCAATTCCTTAAACAACTGAAAGTTTGCTCTCCTCAAATTCAGCGTCCTGACTCTACTCTTCACCTGGCCCATATCCCTCAAGATTGTGGATTCCACCAGGGCGTGATCGCTGCAGCCAATCTTGACACCTCTAATGAGTTCATCCATGCCGGTGAGCAACAGGTCCAGTAACGCTTCTCCTCCAGTCGGGCTGCCTATCACCTGGATTAAGAAATGATCCTTAGCGCTCTCCAAGAGTCTCCCGCACTGCTTACAGCTTGCTGTGCTGCTTCTACAGCAGATGTCAGGGAGACTGAAGTCCCCCGGCAGGATCAGAGCCTGCGAGCATGATGCTTCCTGTAGTTGAAGTAAGAACGCTTCGTCAACAGGCTCCCCTTGATCAGGCGGCCTGTGGTAAACACCAGCCACGAGGTTTCCTTTGTTGGCTTGGCCCCTCATTTTTACCCATAAGCTCTCAACCTGTTCATAGCTGTTTTCCAAAGGCAGCTCTGTGCAGTCAATCCATTTTTTTACATAGCGGGCAACCCCCCCACCCCTCCTTCCTTGCCTGTCCCTTCTGAACAGTTTATAGCCATCGACTGCAGTGCTCCAGTCGTGTGATTCATCCCACCACATTTCAGCGGCAGCGATTAGATCGTAGCTTGTTATCTGCACCATGGCTTCCAGCTCCTCCTGTTTGTTACCCACGCTGCGTGCATCAGTACAGAGGCGCTTCTGCTGGGCTGTCGACCATGTCGCCTTTTTAGAGGAATGCACCCTAATTCCTCAGAGGCATTTCACAGGTGTTTCCCTGCTGGCTCCTAATACACGAGCAGCCCCTGGCTCTTCTCTGTTGCTCAAAGCTCCATCCCCTTCCCCTGCTAAATCTAGTTTAAAGCTCTCCTTTTCAGTCTGGCCAGCTTGTTGGCGAAGACCCTCTTGCCCCACTTGGTCAGGTGAATCCCACCAGCTCCCAACAGACCCAGCTTCTCAAAAGTAGATCCGTTATCATAGAAGCCAAAACCTTGAGTATGGCAGCAGCCACACAGCCAGGCATTCACCTTTTCAGTTCATCTCCTCCTTCCTAAACCCCTTCCTTTGACTGGGAGGATAGATGGAAGCACCACCTGTGCTCCAGATCACTTTAACATTGCTCCAAGGGACGTACAGTCTTTTTTTGTTCTAAGTTGCCTTGTCGCAGTATCATGGGACCCTACGTGGAACAGTAGGAGCGGATGATAGTCCATAGGGTTCACCAGGCTCGGCACCCTCTCGGTAACATCGCGAATGCGAGCTCCTGGTAGGCAGCAAACCCCTCTAGAGAAATTGTCTGGGTGGCAAATGGGCGCTCCAGTGCCTCTCGGTAAGGAATCGCCAGTTACTAATACTTTCTGTGCTTTTCTGGTGGCACTGGTTCTCGGGGGGGGGGGGTGGTGGGGGTGGGTGGATCAACCTTGCACAGTTGGCTTCTCCTGCATCCTGTCTGCTACTCGCGTGCTCTTCATTCTCCACCCCGAGAGCGTCGTATCTGTTACAGAGGGGCACACTTTAGCGGGAGGGGGAAAGTTCTTCCCTCTGTCCGCAGCAGAGACAAGGGCCCAGTCTCCTTCATCTCGTGAGTTACTTGGGTCACTAACTTGGGTTACTAGCTCGAGGCTGAATTCAGGCTAACCTCCCCCTTGTGCAGCCTTAAGGCTGGGCTGTGGCTCAGCCTGGGACAGCGCGCAATACCACCTATCAATCTCCCGCTCACGTTCCCGGATACTGCGCTGCCTACTGTTGAGCTCCTCTCGTAGCATAGCTACTTGTTTGAAGAGCTCTACTAGCTGGGCACACTTGCAGCTATGAGATCCACCGCTGCCTTCAGAGGCCCCATGGAACACGCCGAGGGACACGGCCCACACTGGGCCTACGCCGGAGCAGAGGGAACGGGCACGGAGGAAGGAGCTGCGGAAGAGAACAGCGAGGAACAAGGAGCGGCAGAGAGAGGCCACGGTGGCCCGACCCCAGCCAGCAATGCCACCGGCCCCTCTCAAGGGGACAGAGTGACCTGCAGCCGTAACGAGGGGCCTGGAGACAGGGAAGGAGGTGGAGGGGTGTCTGCTACAACCTTCTTGTTCACCCCAGTCAGGCTTCACTGGTATGCACGAGCACCTGATCTATCTATTCTCTGATGACCGTCTCACAGACAAGCTTTGCTACGTACATATTGTTAGGACAAAACCAGTGAAACTGTAATAAATAACAGAAACGGGAAAACAGGACTTCCTAGAATACCTTACCGCCTTGTTTCATTGTTTAATTGAGAAGGAAGAACTGTAGTTTTACTTCCACTTTCTTTTGAGTTGCCTGGTCCAAATCCACTCTTTTTGAATCAAAAATGTATGAAAAGAGACACCCTGTGGATGCAGATTAGGGATCACTTTCAGCCTTTAGAAGTGACGGGACAAGGGCCAATGGGTTTGAACTAAAGAAGGGTAGATTTAGATTAGCTATAAGGAAGAAATTCTTTACCATGAGGGTGGTAAGACACTAGAACGGGTTGCCCAGAGAAGCAGTGGATGCCCCATCCCTGGCAACGTTCAAGGTCGGGTTGGACGGGGCTCTGAGCAACCTGATCTAGTTGAAGATGAGATCCCATGGCAGGGATCGGGACGTATTTCTGTGGGTGGTGGGCAAGGTGCAAGAGGAAGCCCATCGACTGCAGAGCCAGGTTTCAGGCCTCCAGCCAAAGGGGGAGCGCCAGAGCTGGGGAGTCCCGCCTGCGGCAGGGGAAGCGCGCAGAGGGACTGGAGGCTGCGGCCAGAGCCAGCGGCGGGTCAACTCCCCTGGGAGAGCCCGGGTCGCAGTGGGGGGGCAGGACGCCTTGCCCCTCCCGGCCTGGGTAACAATAGGGCCCTTTGTGACCTACCCTTGTGGCAGCCAGTGATGCCCCCAGCACTGGCACGGCAGCCCCACAATGTCCAGGACTCCCACGAGAAAAGGACATGAGCCGTGAGGCTCATAGAGGAGCCCCTGCGGCTCGTGCCGGAGCCCCTGCGCGCAGGAGAGATGTTTTTCTGAGACACCTGGCACACCCCACTCGCAGGGCCAGGGTGTTTCCCCAAGGCTCCACCATCCCCACCAGGTCAGAATACGGGGCTGGGGCTGGGCCAGCGCCATAGGGACCCCAGGAGACCCGGGCCCAGCAGGCGGGCCCTTCCGGAAGGTGCTGGGGGCAGGAGAGCCGGTGCCGGGGCCGAGGTGGGCAGGTGGGGACTGCCCACTGGAAAACGGCATCCTGCAGGAGATCCCCCCTGTCCCTGCCCAGCTGCTCCGCCCCACCACCTCCCTGCTCTGGCCAGGCAGCACCGAGGTGGGGCCGCTTGCTGTGGGCTGCCCCCTCCCCACCCTCACCCCTTTCCTCTGTCCCGCAGGGTGGCGAGTGGTTCCCCCAACAGGAGCCGTGCACCCAGGGCGGCAGAGGATGAAAGGGCTGGGGTGGCTGCTGAGGACCATGAGTTGTCAGAAAGCCCCAGGCAAGGCGAGCTGCACAGCGAGGACTTGGGCTCCGCCAGCCCCATCGTACACGCGGAGAAGGACAAGAGCCCCAGCATCCCTGCCATGAGTGGGTATCGACAGGACCCCAGGGGACCATCTCCTGCCTCGGGGCACAGATCAGGGCAGGGAGAGGCGGCTGGGCTGGCAGGAGGCAGCCAGCGGTGCTGCAGGGCTGGGACTTTCCCGCCCTGCTGCCAGCGGCATTCTGGGGGAGACACGGGGCATTCGCACCCTGGCTCAGGGCTTGCTGCGTGCAGGGCAGCGGGCGCAGGGCTGGAGAGAGGGCCCCTCTCTTCCCTCTACCTCCTGCCCCTGCCTACAGCTCTCTCCACTCTTGTTCTTAATCAGGTGCAGCTGTTACTGCCTCCGGCTGCCAGCTGGAGGGCGAGGAGAAGGAAGCCCACGACTACTTCTTGGCCTTTCTCAATGTCACCGAAAGGGTAACCGCAGATTTGGTCAGCAAGGCTCTGCCTGCAGCTCCCGGCTGGGTGCTGCCATGGCTGCTGCCTGCGTGCGGGCTCTTGCAGGGCTACTGGCTGTGCAGAGCTGCTCCCCTCCCGGCCCCCTGTGCCATCACTGCAGCCCCTTGAGCCCCTGCTCCTGCTGGCTGCGCCTCTGCCCCCTCACCCTCCCTCTCTGTCTCTCTTCTCCCCGACTGTCAGGAAGAGGCCGCGAAGCTGAGGTTTCTGGCCTCCATCCGCACACTCTGCAGAGCCTGGCTGCAGGGCAGGTACCTGCCTGATTTCAGATCAGCACGTGAGCTGGTGGAGAAGATGGAGGTGAGGGGACCGCAGTAGGGCTGAGGGAGGGGGGCAAAGCTGGCCGAGCACCGGGTGCCCAGTGGCAAGGACAGCACTTGGGCGTCTGGGCACAGGGGAAGGGTGAGACAGGCCTCCATGGGAACAGTCCTGCCTGCCATGGGGCTGCTGCAGAGCGAGGGGCTGCTCTGGGTGCCAGTGCTGGCCTAGGGACAGTGGGGCTCTGCCCGCCCTGCAGACTGGTGCCGGGCAGTGGCAGCTCCCGTGCCCCATCCCCACCGTGCTCTCCCTCTCCAGGCACTATGGCAAAAGGAGCTCCCGCGCAGCGTGTACGCCGTGATGTGGCAGCAAGCCATGCTCGCCATCGCTGCAATGAGGTACCTGCCCCAGACCCTGGCCGGGCCAGGGCCTCCCCACAGCATTGGCCTGATGGCACCAAGCATCTCCTAACCTGGCAGGACCCTGGCGGCACTGTCTTTGGGCTTCTGCTCTCCCTCGCGCTTGGCCCATCAGTGGGCCAGATGGGAGGGTGGAGGGTGCTCTGGGGCTCCCCGGCGCCTCTTGGCTTTTCCTCTGAAGGGAGAGGCAGGAGACGGAAAGGGGTTCAGGCTCCACCGGCCAGGACTGCCCTCTGTCGCTGGCTCAGTGGCACGGGGGAGGGAGGAGATGCCTCCGTGTATCCCTTTCCCACCTTGTCTGGGTACCACCCTGGGGACTGCCAGTCCCAACATCTGCGGCCACCTTCCCGGACGTGGAAGCCCCAGCATCCAACCAGCCCCTTCTTTTCTCGCAGCGAAGAGAGGGAAGGCCTGCTGGACCAGCACCTCCGCCCCTGCCTCTGCAGCATCTTCCATCTTGTTCCAGCACAGAAGATGGACAGCCAACATGCTTTACTCGATGCTCAGGTAAGCGCGGGGTGAGCTACGGAGAGCCTGCCAGTCAGCCCCTGTGCACGTTTTCCTAGTTGGCTTTGGCTGCTGGAAGACGATAGAGGAAGGAGGAAGACCAGGGAGACCCTGAGGCCTCTCCCGGGCACCAGAGGGCAGCTGAGGCCCGCCTCGGGTGGAAGGCATACAAGCCAGCTTCCTGCAAGGAAGGAGGGCCAGGCTAAGCGTGCCACTTGCTGTATCCCCTGACAGATCCTGAAAACTCTGGACAGCGTGCTGGAGGTGCTGATGCACGGTGCTTCACCGACGTCCAGCATCCAGACACTGGAGAAAATCTTGCAGGTCAGGCATTTGCCAAGAGCCGGGCTCACGGGGTCTCTTCCTGGCCTTCTCCTAAAGAGACACGACCTTCTGGAGCGTGCACGCCCCAGCCCAGAACCAAAGCAGTGGAAGGAGTCTGAGTGTCCTTCCCGGGCCCCCTACTCTGGCAGCTGGCACTGCTAAGCCACTGCCCTCGCCGGCCGCCCCGTTCACGCTCTCCTCCCCAGATCGCAGCAGGGTGGAGGTCTGCTGGGACAGGGCCACGGTGCAAGGGGAGCCCAGCCCTGCAGCACTCTTCTTCTGGCCTCCCCAGGGGCCGTAGCCCAGCCTTCCTGGTGCAGGCCCCCCTGGAGGTTCCTGTCCTCCTGGAGAGGGGACATGCAGCCATTTTTGGAGGAGCGCGTGGGAAGGGGCAGAGGTGGCTGGGGGCGGCAGGATCTGGCTACCTCCCTGACTGCAGCAGGTCACCAACTGTCGGCAATGGTCCCCGAGGCCGCGAGGCGGCCGGATCCCGTTCCAGGCCTTCCTCCTGTCTGGGGCACATTGCGTAAACCCCGCCAGGCACTTGGCAGAGCCACCGCTCCGGGAGCCGCCGTCGTTTCCCAAGGCAGACCGGCAGCTCTTCCCTTCTCAGGTCCTGCTGCCCTTCACGGCATCCCATGAAGTGGCTAGGCGCCAGAGGGCTGTGGGGAGGATTGTCAGCCTGGGCCAGTACGTGATGCCCTCTTGGATGATGGAGGTAAGGGGCCTAAGGTGCAGGCGAGCTCTCGGCGCCCCTCGCCCCTTCCTGGCGCCTCAGAGTAGCCGGTAGCTCTGGGCTCCCTGCAAGGGAAGCCTGGGTGCAGGGCAGGAGATTCAGCAAGGCTCAGCCCTGCACCAGCGTCTTTGCCCCTCTCTCTGGGAGCTGCTCTCTCCCACGCCTTTTCTCTCGGGAGCCAGCTCCGTCCCAGGGCATGGGAGCGTTTTGCGGGCCTGGCTCTCTCTGGCAGCTCTCCCCCCCTCCCCTGAGTTGCTGCCCAGCCGCTTCAGCGTTGAGAGCCTGCAGGGCTCTCGGGCCCTTCCTCTCCCCACTGCCACTGCCCGCCCCCAGCCCCTTCCCCAGCCCACTGGCCCCGGGGCTCCTGCTGCGGCCCCGCAGGCCCTCCCTTCCCGTGCTGTGGAGGGCCGGGCAGGGAGGTGCCGGGCCTTGGGAGAGCCTGCCAGAAGGATCCGGCAGGAGAAGAGGGCGCATGGCTGCACCCTTTTGTGGAAATGGGGAGTCCTCAGGTGGGCAAGGAGGGCTCCGTCAGCTGAACGTGGGTGTGGAGGACCTGCAGACCCAGGGTCTCAATCCTCCTTCAGGCACCCCAGTCCCATGGGCTCATGGGGAGGGAAGGCAAAAGCCTGCCAGGGCTCCCTTCACAGGGAGGCAGCACGGTCCTTGCCCTGACGCTGCTGCCGCAGGCTGGGTCTCCACGGGGTGCAGCGCAGGGCAGAGCCCTCCAGAGCTCCTCCTCAGGCGACACTCGGCCCTGGGGCCGCTCTCAGGGGTTAGGCCTTTCGTCCCACGTGCCACAGCTCGGCTCCTTCCTCTCTCCCACAGGCCTCGCCCTTGGGAGAAGGCAACGCCTTCCTCTTCAAAGAGAAGCCTCTCCAATTCCTGGGGCGGCTCATGGGGCACCTCACCCTGTCCTGTGCCGAGACGGACCAGGAGATCAGCTGCGGGGCTGTGGAGGCGCTGCGTGCCTTCCACAGGTTCATTCTGGTGCGACACGGTAAGAGAGGCTGGGGCGGGCTGGGGCCTTCCAGCCACAAGGGCCCAGGCAAGGCGCTGCACCGCCTTGGCCCCCCCGGCTCTGCTGGAGGAAGGAGCAGCAAACGCCTCTGGGGCTGGAGCAGGGGAGCAGCCGTGCTGCGCCAAGCCCAGGGCCCACGCAGCCCTCCTTGGAGTGGCGGCTTGGGGCCTGTCCCGAGAACCCTTGGGCTGGAGAGCCTGTGGCAGCAGCATCCCAGGGCTTCTCTCCTCCTCCCGAGCAGAAAGCCAGACCGAACTCTGCTGTCCTTCTGCAGCCTAAGAGGCGGTTTCCCCTCCTCCCCCTGGCAATGGGCCCACTGCCACCCTGGCACGTCTCTGGCTCCCCACAGAACGGAGAGCCAGGCACAGAGCTCTCCTTGATGCCCTCGCCTGCTGCCTCCAGCTCTCCGTTGCTCCTGCCGCTCACTGTGTGTTTCCCCTCCTGCCCAGGCCGCCTGGCAGCACGTGAGGATCCAAAGCTACGAGTGGAGCGGGAAAGCGCTAGCACCCTCTGGCCCAAGGAGCCTGCTGACGAGGCAACGGTAACGAGCACCTTCCTTGCTCTGGGGGTCTTGGCTGTGGGGCTGGCAGGAGACTTGGATGAACCAGTGCATCAGCCATCGGGGGGGACGCACGGCCTCCCGCCGATCAAGCTGTGGGGTCCCACCACCTCTCCGCAGGGAGTAGCCAAAGGCTTTAACCCAGCGTCAGTGCAGCAGCTCCGGCCATCCCGGCCACTGGCCAGCTCTGGTTGCCGGCAGAGCCAGCGCACCGTGACCCTGCCCCCCCGCCCCCCTCCTTCAGCCCACAGGGAGCTCCCTCTCCACACCCCCATGGCTGCAATCAACGCAGACCAGCCACTGCTGCTGGCACTTGTCCTGGGGCAGGGGGCCAGCGCTGCCCCGGGTTTCTCACTCCAGAGCTGCCCCCGCTGCTCAGCTGTGCCCCGCCACCAAGGCACTCGGTGCGACGCCTCTTCCCTCCCTTTCTCCCTCAGATACTTGGGAGCTTCCTCCTCCACACTGAGAAGAGCGACTTCATCCTCACGGTCTTGAGGAGCATGGCGCACCCAAGGGTCTCTGACACCCAGCCGATTGCCAACATGCTGGAGGTGGTCTTGAGAGGCTCGTGCTCAGAGCTTACCGAGGTAGGCAGCATGCAGCTGGATTGCCCTGTGCGCGTGCCCTCCGGGGGCCGTTCCCCCCGCCCCGAGTCCAGGGCTTGGGAGCACCCGACGAGTGGCCTTTGAGGCCAGCAAAGAGTGATGGGAGGGAAGCAGTTCTCGGTGGCAGCTGGGGCCATGGCTGTGCTCCACCCCGCTCCACCCCCCTGCCTCTGCCAGGTGGACGAGGTCGTGTGGACCATCCATACACAGCTGACGCACGTCAGCCAGAAGCCACTCCAGGACATCCTGAGGAGGACCCTTCTCCAGCTGGCCCACTTGTACCCTCGGGAGGTGACCACTGGCCTGCTGCAGGCTTCCCCGCACTGTGACAGGTATGTGGCCCGTCAGCCTCCGGGGCAGCTCAGGACCTCTGGGGCCTGCCCAGGCAGAAGGGGTGGTGGCTGAGGTGGCCCCACTGACGGTGTGCTCTGGCTCTGCAGCACTGCCAGGGCCATGTGGAGCATGTTGGCCTCCGAGCCCTGCCTCGTGGACGACGTGCTGAAGACGCTGCTGAAAAGCACCTGGCGGTGCAGCTTCAAGGGAGAATGCATCTGCTGCAGTTTCCTGGCTGTGAGTGTCTGGAGGAGGCCTGCTCCACCCTGCCCGGGGCTGCGCATCCCTCTCCAGCCCCTCCTCCCCTCTCCACCTGCCCCCAAACCCGGACCTCCCCAGGGGCGCCTGGGCCAGGGGCCTTGGGGCCACAGCCAGGCAGGGCAGCGCGTGCTGCTCGGCGCTGCGGCGCACAGGCAGGCAGCCTGCCCCTGCCCCCGCTGCCCTCAGCGGTCTTCCTCCCTCCCCACCTCCTCCTGCCCTCCTCGGCTGCAGGGAAG
>NW_027472041.1:65000-67500 GCF_965638725.1 Aptenodytes patagonicus | reverse complement strand
CCGCCACCGGCCGCCGGTCTTTGCCCGTCGCCCTCACGGTGGGAAAAGAAAAAAGAAAAAAAAAAACCACGAGGCGCCACGCCTCGCCCGCGCCATCGCCGGGGATCGGAGCACGGGGAAAGCCTACCCCCCGGCCACCTGCGTTCGGCTGCCGGCCACCGGGACCGGCTGCCATTGATCTTCCCCCGCTCAGCGGGCTCCAGCTTAGGGCCGGAGAAAAAGGACGGGGCGCCGCCGCCGCCTCGCCCGCCGCGTGCAGACTTTCTCGTCGAGCCCTCCGGCGACGGGGGAAGCCGGGGTAGGCCAGACGCCACGGGCCGCCCGCGTATGGCTCGCGCCGGCAAAAAGGAGGCCGAGGCGCCGCCGCCTCGCCCGCGCCATCATCGGGCCCTCCTCCCTGGGGGGGGCCGGGGAAAGCCGCGGCAGGCTCGAAACCCCCCGGCCGTCTGCGTGCGCCCGGCTGCCGGCCACCACGACGGGCCGCCGCTCTCTGCCCGCTTGGCGGGCTCCGGCTTAAGGCCGGAGAAAAACAAAGGACGAGGTGCCGCCACCTCGCCCGCCCCCATCCCCTGGCCCTCAGGAGCCGGCGGCGGCCGCCGCGGCGGGCTGGGCTCTCGCAGGCACCTCTGCCTCGGGGCCTCTACCAGCACTCGCCATCGCCATCATCGGGCCCTCGGGGGGACGGGGGAAAGCCGCGCCGAGCTCCGCTGCGCTCCCCCTGCCCTTCCAGCGTTCGAGTGCCGGCGGCGGCCGCCGCCGCCGGTCTTCGCTCTTCGCCCTGCCCCGCGGGAGCCGAACCGTCCGGGGGAACCGCCACTACGCCCGCCGAGCGCCCCACTTGGCCGGCCGAGGCGAGGGCGTTGCAGCCGCTGGCTAGCGCCGCTCTCGGAGGCGAGTCCCCACTCCCTCCTATAGTACGGACAGGCACGTCCCCGCCCCCGGCAAGCTGCAAGAACGGTGCCTCCGCCCACCGGGGGGGCGCGCCGCCGCCGCCGCCTTTTACGATGACGTAACTGGAGGCAGCGAAAAACAGCGACCCCTTGGGCAGCTCCGAGCAGGCGGCGGGGACAACACGTCTACCCCTCAGCCCCGGAAACGCGACCAAGTCCCGCCGGAGCCCGGTAGACGTGGCCACCCTTTTCGCCGGACGCGCCGACAGCGACGGTCCGCGCTCTCCGGGGACCGCCGCCGGCCGCCGCCGGCCCCGGAGCCGGGTCGACCTGGCGGCCACCTGCGGAGCCGGGTAGACCTAGCGGCCGCCACCGGCCGCGGAGGCGGGTAGACGTGGCGTCCGGCCGCGGAGGCCGGTAGACGTGGCGTCCGGCCGCGGAGGTCGGTAGACGTGGCGTCCGACCGCGGAGGTCGGTAGACGTGGCGTCCGGCCGCGGAGGCGGGTAGACGTGGCGTCCGACCGCGGAGGCCGGTAGACGTGGCGTCCGGCCGCGGAGGTCGGTAGACGTGGCGCCCGGCCGCGGAGGTCGGTAGACGTGGCGTCCGACCGCGGAGGCGGGTAGACGTGGCGTCCGACCGCGGAGGTCGGTAGACGTGGCGTCCGGCCGCGGAGGTCGGTAGACGTGGCGTCCGGCCGCGGAGGTCGGTAGACGTGGCGTCCGGCCGCGGAGGCGGGTAGACGTGGCGTCCGACCGCGGAGGCCGGTAGACGTGGCGTCCGGCCGCGGAGGCGGGTAGACGTGGCGCCCGGCCGCGGAGGTCGGTAGACGTGGCGTCCGACCGCGGAGGCCGGTAGACGTGGCGTCCGGCCGCGGAGGCGGGTAGACGTGGCGTCCGGCCGCGGAGGCGGGTGCACGTGGCGGCCGGCCGCCACGTGCTCCGGAGCCGGCTGGACCGGCCAGCCCGGTTCTCCCCAGGCCGAGCTGTGGGTGGGTGGTGGTGGGGGCTAATTTCTACTTTTTTCCCCTTTTTCGGGATTTACGCGAATCTGGCGCAAGGGCCACCCCGTCCCTGTTTCAGCAGGGCGGCGGGGGTCGTGGGGGGGGGTCCGGGGGGGTTAATTTTTTTTTTTCCCCTTTTTCGGGATTTACGCGAATCTGGCGCAAGGGCCACCCCGTCCCTGTTTCAGCAGGGCGGCGGGGGTCGTGGGGGGGGGTCCGGGGGGGTTAACTTTTTTTTTTCCCCCTTTTTCGGGATTTACGCGAATCTGGCGCAAGGGCCACCCCGTCCCTGTTTCAGCAGGGCGGCGGGGGTCGTGGGGGGGGGTCCGGGGGGGTTAATTTTTTTTTTTCCCCTTTTTCGGGATTTACGCGAATCTGGCGCAAGGGCCACCCCGTCCCTGTTTCAGCAGGGCGGCGGGGGGTCGTGGGGGGGGGGGTCCGGGGGGGTTAACTTTTTTTTTTCCCCTTTTTCGGGATTTACGCGAATCTGGCGCAAGGGCCACCCCGTCCCTGTTTCAGCAGGGCGGCGGGGGTCGTGGGGGGGGGGGGTCCGGGGGGGTTAACTTTTTTTTTTCCCCTTTTTCGGGATTTACGCGAATCTGGCGCAAG
>NW_027472041.1:55000-57500 GCF_965638725.1 Aptenodytes patagonicus | reverse complement strand
AGACAGCCGCCCGCGCGCGGGAGGCCGGGGGCGAGGACCGCGCCTCCCCCCCTTCCCTCTTCTCCCCCCACCGCCGCGCCGGGACCGACCGACCGACCGGCCCGGCCAACCCCGGCGGCCACGGCGGGACGAGCTCCGCCCAGCGGGCGCCCCGGGAGCGGGGAGCTTCGGCGCGCTCCCCGAGTCTCGATTTAGGGGGACGAAGGCCCTTCGCCTCGGCCGACGACGCCGGGCCGCGGGGAACCGCTCCCCGGGCCCGGGGGCCGCCGCGCGCGGGCCTGCGAGCCGCCCCAGCCGCGCCGCTGCGCCTGCCGCCCGCCCAGGGGCGGCGGCCCAGGCGGCGATTGATCGTCAAGCGACGCTCAGACAGGCGTAGCCCCGGGAGGAACCCGGGGCCGCAAGTGCGTTCGAAGTGTCGATGATCAATGTGTCCTGCAATTCACATTAATTCTCGCAGCTAGCTGCGTTCTTCATCGACGCACGAGCCGAGTGATCCACCGCTAAGAGTTGTCTGCTTTTCGGCACCGCCCCGCGCGCGCGGGGGGACCGGGACCGCTCCCCGAGAGCGGCCCCTCTCTGAGGACGGCCCACCGCCCGACCGCCCCACCGCCCCCCTCCGCCCGCGCGGAGGGGGCGCGACGCGGCGCGACGCGGCGGAGAGGCCTCGCCTCGCCTGACCGTACGAGCACACTGAGGAGGAGGGGGGGAGAGGAAGGGGGAACGGAACGGAAAACCCCGAACGGCAAGGACGGGGAGCCCGCGCTCCCGACCGACCTGGGAAACGCACCTTGCCCTCGCTTCGGAGCCGGCCCAGGCGCCCGGGCTCGGCCCGGGCTCCGCACGGAGGAGGCGGCGGCGCGCACGGCCGCGCCCCGCCTGCCCGCCTCGCTCGGGACACGGAGGCTGCTGCCGCCGACGACGACGGCGACGGGCGGCAGCGGGGCGCCCCGCCGGCCCCGCGCGCGCCTCCGCGACAACCACGCCGCGCTACGACAGCCGCCTAGCCCCAACCCACGGCTCGCCCCGACGGCACCTCCGCAGCTACGCCGCCGCGCCGGAGGCGGCAACCGCCGGAGCCCGAGACGGCGACGCACCGCCCGCGGAACCGCCGGACGGCGCCCGCCGCCGCGCCGCGGCGGCCGCCCTCCCGGCGCCGCCGCCGCCGCTTCTCGCCTCGGCCCCTTCCGCGGGCACGCGCCGGGCGGAAGGCGGACGGCGCTAAGCCGGGGGCGGCGCCCGCTCTCCCCGTTTCCACGCGGAGACCGGGAGTGGGACGCCCCCGACCGCCCGACCGACCGCCCGGCACGGCCGGGAAGGGCGGCGGGGAAGCGACGGGCGGGGCCCGGGCCGGGACAGCCGCGCGGCCGGCGGCGGGCGCCCTCCGGCCGACCGACACGCCGAGCGGCGACGCCGCCGCTCGGACGGGGGGGGTGCCGCCCTCGCCGGCGGCTAGCGGCGGGACACCGCCGAGCAGCTCGCCGGGGCTGGGAAGGAGCGGAGCGCAGCGCGCCGCGGCGCCGCGACGGAGGCGCGGCGGCCCGGCGGCCGCCCGGCGAGCCCCCGCCGCGGGGACTCGCCGCCCCGGCGGAGAGCCCGCGCTCCCGCCGGGGTCGCCCGTTGCGAGGCAGGCAGGCCGGCCACGGCCGGCTACCCCGCCGCGGTCTCTCCGCCGAGACCGGACCGCGGAGAGGGGGGGGCAGCGGGACCCCCTCCCCGGCACGGCACGGCCGCCCGCGGGACGAGCGCGGGCGGCGGCGTCCGCACGGGGGGCTTCGGGGAGCAACTCCCGCCCCTCGAGGCGCCACCGCCCGGCCGAACCCGCGGGCCGCGCCGAGCCGCCCGCGTCTTTAAACCTCCGCCCGGCTCCGCGGCCTTCGGCCCCCGGGCTCGCCGAGGGAGGGCCGCGGAAGCGCGGACGCTAGGTACCTGGCCCTGGGGCGAGGGAAACGACCTGCAGGCCCCGCGGGGGTGCCTCCCCCGCTGCCGCCCTCGGGGGAGCGTCCGCCCGCGGGGGCGCGCCCGACATCCGCCGCCATCACCTCGGCCTCCTTCCCGGGGCCCGGGGTTTCCCTCAGTAGCCCGGCGCTGCGCCCGGGAGGAGAGCCGTGGCTCGGGCCGCCCGCTGGCGCGGGGCGCGACCCGGCGGGGGCCTCGCCCGCCGAAGGCGGCGGCGGCGGCGCCCGTCCGCGCCTCCGGCTCCCCCGCAGGGGAGGGGAGGCGAGGCGGGGGTGCCGCCGCGCCGCACGGCGCCGCGCGCCGGCCCGGAACGCCCGGAGGCCTCGCCCTGCGCGGCCGGCCGGACGGCAGGGCGGGCTGCTCCGCAGCAGCCCGCCCCGGTGCGGGGAGGGCCGGGGGAGCCGCCCCCCCCCGACCCCGAAGGCCCTCTCTCTCTCGCCGCTCGCACCTGCCGGCCCCGCGGCGTCGGCGCCGCCGCCGGTCGCCGCTTCCTCCTCCGGCTCGAGCGGGCTCGGCCGGCGGGGCTCGTCACACCCCGCGCCGG
>NW_027472041.1:47500-50000 GCF_965638725.1 Aptenodytes patagonicus | reverse complement strand
TCGCCCGCGCCATCATCGGGCCCTCCTCCCTGGGGGGGGCCGGGGAAAGCCGCGGCAGGCTCGAAACCCCCCGGCCGTCTGCGTGCGCCCGGCTGCCGGCCACCACGACGGGCCGCCGCTCTCTGCCCGCTTGGCGGGCTCCGGCTTAAGGCCGGAGAAAAACAAAGGACGAGGTGCCGCCACCTCGCCCGCCCCCATCCCCTGGCCCTCAGGAGCCGGCGGCGGCCGCCGCGGCGGGCTGGGCTCTCGCAGGCACCTCTGCCTCGGGGCCTCTACCAGCACTCGCCATCGCCATCATCGGGCCCTCGGGGGGACGGGGGAAAGCCGCGCCGAGCTCCGCTGCGCTCCCCCTGCCCTTCCAGCGTTCGAGTGCCGGCGGCGGCCGCCGCCGCCGGTCTTCGCTCTTCGCCCTGCCCCGCGGGAGCCGAACCGTCCGGGGGAACCGCCACTACGCCCGCCGAGCGCCCCACTTGGCCGGCCGAGGCGAGGGCGTTGCAGCCGCTGGCTAGCGCCGCTCTCGGAGGCGAGTCCCCACTCCCTCCTATAGTACGGACAGGCACGTCCCCGCCCCCGGCAAGCTGCAAGAACGGTGCCTCCGCCCACCGGGGGGGCGCGCCGCCGCCGCCGCCTTTTACGATGACGTAACTGGAGGCAGCGAAAAACAGCGACCCCTTGGGCAGCTCCGAGCAGGCGGCGGGGACAACACGTCTACCCCTCAGCCCCGGAAACGCGACCAAGTCCCGCCGGAGCCCGGTAGACGTGGCCACCCTTTTCGCCGGACGCGCCGACAGCGACGGTCCGCGCTCTCCGGGGACCGCCGCCGGCCGCCGCCGGCCCCGGAGCCGGGTCGACCTGGCGGCCACCTGCGGAGCCGGGTAGACCTAGCGGCCGCCACCGGCCGCGGAGGCGGGTAGACGTGGCGTCCGGCCGCGGAGGCCGGTAGACGTGGCGTCCGGCCGCGGAGGTCGGTAGACGTGGCGTCCGACCGCGGAGGTCGGTAGACGTGGCGTCCGGCCGCGGAGGCGGGTAGACGTGGCGTCCGACCGCGGAGGCCGGTAGACGTGGCGTCCGGCCGCGGAGGTCGGTAGACGTGGCGCCCGGCCGCGGAGGTCGGTAGACGTGGCGTCCGACCGCGGAGGCGGGTAGACGTGGCGTCCGACCGCGGAGGTCGGTAGACGTGGCGTCCGGCCGCGGAGGTCGGTAGACGTGGCGTCCGGCCGCGGAGGTCGGTAGACGTGGCGTCCGGCCGCGGAGGCGGGTAGACGTGGCGTCCGACCGCGGAGGCCGGTAGACGTGGCGTCCGGCCGCGGAGGCGGGTAGACGTGGCGCCCGGCCGCGGAGGTCGGTAGACGTGGCGTCCGACCGCGGAGGCCGGTAGACGTGGCGTCCGGCCGCGGAGGCGGGTAGACGTGGCGTCCGGCCGCGGAGGCGGGTGCACGTGGCGGCCGGCCGCCACGTGCTCCGGAGCCGGCTGGACCGGCCAGCCCGGTTCTCCCCAGGCCGAGCTGTGGGTGGGTGGTGGTGGGGGCTAATTTCTACTTTTTTCCCCTTTTTCGGGATTTACGCGAATCTGGCGCAAGGGCCACCCCGTCCCTGTTTCAGCAGGGCGGCGGGGGTCGTGGGGGGGGGTCCGGGGGGGTTAATTTTTTTTTTTCCCCTTTTTCGGGATTTACGCGAATCTGGCGCAAGGGCCACCCCGTCCCTGTTTCAGCAGGGCGGCGGGGGTCGTGGGGGGGGGTCCGGGGGGGTTAACTTTTTTTTTTCCCCCTTTTTCGGGATTTACGCGAATCTGGCGCAAGGGCCACCCCGTCCCTGTTTCAGCAGGGCGGCGGGGGTCGTGGGGGGGGGTCCGGGGGGGTTAATTTTTTTTTTTCCCCTTTTTCGGGATTTACGCGAATCTGGCGCAAGGGCCACCCCGTCCCTGTTTCAGCAGGGCGGCGGGGGGTCGTGGGGGGGGGGGTCCGGGGGGGTTAACTTTTTTTTTTCCCCTTTTTCGGGATTTACGCGAATCTGGCGCAAGGGCCACCCCGTCCCTGTTTCAGCAGGGCGGCGGGGGTCGTGGGGGGGGGGGGTCCGGGGGGGTTAACTTTTTTTTTTCCCCTTTTTCGGGATTTACGCGAATCTGGCGCAAGGGCCACCCCGTCCCTGTTTCAGCAGGGCGGCGGGGGTCGTGGGGGGGGGTCCGGGGGGGTTAATTTTTTTTTTTTCCCCTTTTTCGGGATTTACGCGAATCTGGCGCAAGGGCCACCCCGTCCCTGTTTCAGCAGGGCGGCGGGGGTCGTGGGGGGGGGTCCGGGGGGGTTAACTTTTTTTTTTCCCCTTTTTCGGGATTTACGCGAATCTGGCGCAAGGGCCACCCCGTCCCTGTTTCAGCAGGGCGGCGGGGGTCGTGGGGGGGGGGTCCGGGGGGGTTAACTTTTTTTTTTCCCCTTTTTCGGGATTTACGCGAATCATGGTACAAGGACGGCCACCCCGTCATTTTGAATGGATTTTTAAGAAT
>NW_027472041.1:30000-35000 GCF_965638725.1 Aptenodytes patagonicus | reverse complement strand
GCAGCTTTTTTTCTCGCTCTCGGCGCGCGGCGGCGGCGCCGCGCTCCCGTCTCCCGCGAGACGGGCACTCGCGAGCGCGCGCGCGCGCCGGCTCCGCGCGGCATCGGCCGGCCGGGGCTGACCCGCCCCCGTAGGCCGGCCCGGCCGCAAGATCGCAGGCGATCGAGCGGGGAGGGGGGGGCAGAGGGACTCGCTCCCCTGCCGCGGGAGCTCCGGACGTGCTAGAGGAGAAGGCGACCCGCCGAGGCGGGCGCGACCCGGCGAACGAGGCCCCTGCCGGGGCGGCTCGCTCCGCAGCGGGCGGGGGTGCGGCACGACGAGCCGACGCCACAGCGGCGGCAGCGGCGGAGGGGGACGCCCCCCTGCCGCCCGCGGCACGCCTCGGGGCCCACCCGGGCGGGTGCGGCCCTTCTGGCTTCCCCTCTGTTCTCGGCTCGGCCGCCCCGCCGCCCAAGCGCTGCTCGCAGCCGGCACCCGCGGGCACCCGGACGCAGGCCGGCACCGGCGCCTCGCGTGGTTTCGGACACCTGAGGGCTCACGGGGCCACGCGGCCGTCACACAGCCCGGATCGGTAAAGAAGTCCGAGGAAACCCCGCCGAGCCGGGGAGGGGGGGGCGCGCGGCGACGCGGCGAGGCACGCGCCCCGCCGCCGACACCGCCGCCATCGTCACGGCCCCCTTCGCTCGCTCGCTCGGTCGGGGGAGGAGGACAACACCTCGCGTGCGACGGGAAGCGAATTGGAAAGGAGACCGCCCTGCCTGAACACCGGACACCGCCGTTGCTCCCTATGACGGGGAGCACGGAGGAGCCGGCCCGCCGGGGGCCCTCTCCGACGCGACCCGAAAGGCCTCATCGATCGGTAAAGGAAAGACAGCGGAGAAGTAAGCGGTGGCCCCGCGGCCACGGTTCCTGGGACAGCGACGGCCGCGCGCGCCCGCTCCCCCGCCCGCCCGGGGAGGGCTGGCTGGGCGGCGGACGCGGGGCCCTGCGTGCGAGCGAGAGGGCAACGTCTGCGGAGAGGTGCAACGCCGGCCTGAACACCGGCAGAGCCGGCCCGCCGAGAAGCCTCTCCGACGCGCCCTAAGCGCCTCGTCGATCGGGTAAGTACGGAAAGGCAGTGAAGGAGAACAAAAGCAAGCGGAGGCCCCGCGGCCACGGTTCCTGGGACAGCGACGGCCGCGCGCGCCCGCTCCCCCGCCCGCCCGGGGAGGGCTGGCTGGGCGGCGGACGCGGGGCCCTGCGTGCGAGCGAGAGGGCAACGTCTGCGGAGAGGTGCAACGCCGGCCTGAACACCGGCAGAGCCGGCCCGCCGAGAAGCCTCTCCGACGCGCCCTAAGCGCCTCATCGATCGGGTAAGTACGGAAAGGCAGCGAAGGAGAACAAAAGCAAGCGGAGGCCCCGCGGCCACGGTTCCTGGGACAGCGACGGCCGCGCGCGCCCGCTCCCCCGCCCGGGGAGGGCTGGCTGGGCGGCGGACGCGGGGCCCTGCGTGCGAGCGAGAGGGCAACGTCTGCGGAGAGGTGCAACGCCGGCCTGAACACCGGCAGAGCCGGCCCGCCGAGAAGCCTCTCCCGACGCGCCCGGGGACGCCTCGGCGGGCGCTGCCTGCGGGTCTGAGTCGGTCAAAGGCGGGGGGAGGAGCGGGAGGTGCCGCCGGCCACCCGCTCCAGACAACAACGCCCTCGAGCGAGGTCACCGGGACCGGGGGAAAGCCGCGGCAGGCTCGACTCCCCCGGGCCCTTCAGCGTTCCAGAGTGCCGGCGACCGCCACCGGCCGCCGGTCTTTGCCCGTCGCCCTCACGGTGGGAAAAGAAAAAAGAAAAAAAAAAACCACGAGGCGCCACGCCTCGCCCGCGCCATCGCCGGGGATCGGAGCACGGGGAAAGCCTACCCCCCGGCCACCTGCGTTCGGCTGCCGGCCACCGGGACCGGCTGCCATTGATCTTCCCCCGCTCAGCGGGCTCCAGCTTAGGGCCGGAGAAAAAGGACGGGGCGCCGCCGCCGCCTCGCCCGCCGCGTGCAGACTTTCTCGTCGAGCCCTCCGGCGACGGGGGAAGCCGGGGTAGGCCAGACGCCACGGGCCGCCCGCGTATGGCTCGCGCCGGCAAAAAGGAGGCCGAGGCGCCGCCGCCTCGCCCGCGCCATCATCGGGCCCTCCTCCCTGGGGGGGGCCGGGGAAAGCCGCGGCAGGCTCGAAACCCCCCGGCCGTCTGCGTGCGCCCGGCTGCCGGCCACCACGACGGGCCGCCGCTCTCTGCCCGCTTGGCGGGCTCCGGCTTAAGGCCGGAGAAAAACAAAGGACGAGGTGCCGCCACCTCGCCCGCCCCCATCCCCTGGCCCTCAGGAGCCGGCGGCGGCCGCCGCGGCGGGCTGGGCTCTCGCAGGCATCTCTGCCTCGGGGCCTCTACCAGCACTCGCCATCGCCATCATCGGGCCCTCGGGGGGACGGGGGAAAGCCGCGCCGAGCTCCGCTGCGCTCCCCCTGCCCTTCCAGCGTTCGAGTGCCGGCGGCGGCCGCCGCCGCCGGTCTTCGCTCTTCGCCCTGCCCCGCGGGAGCCGAACCGTCCGGGGGAACCGCCACTACGCCCGCCGAGCGCCCCACTTGGCCGGCCGAGGCGAGGGCGTTGCAGCCGCTGGCTAGCGCCGCTCTCGGAGGCGAGTCCCCACTCCCTCCTATAGTACGGACAGGCACGTCCCCGCCCCCGGCAAGCTGCAAGAACGGTGCCTCCGCCCACCGGGGGGGCGCGCCGCCGCCGCCGCCTTTTACGATGACGTAACTGGAGGCAGCGAAAAACAGCGACCCCTTGGGCAGCTCCGAGCAGGCGGCGGGGACAACACGTCTACCCCTCAGCCCCGGAAACGCGACCAAGTCCCGCCGGAGCCCGGTAGACGTGGCCACCCTTTTCGCCGGACGCGCCGACAGCGACGGTCCGCGCTCTCCGGGGACCGCCGCCGGCCGCCGCCGGCCCCGGAGCCGGGTCGACCTGGCGGCCACCTGCGGAGCCGGGTAGACCTAGCGGCCGCCACCGGCCGCGGAGGCGGGTAGACGTGGCGTCCGGCCGCGGAGGCCGGTAGACGTGGCGTCCGGCCGCGGAGGTCGGTAGACGTGGCGTCCGACCGCGGAGGTCGGTAGACGTGGCGTCCGGCCGCGGAGGCGGGTAGACGTGGCGTCCGACCGCGGAGGCCGGTAGACGTGGCGTCCGGCCGCGGAGGTCGGTAGACGTGGCGCCCGGCCGCGGAGGTCGGTAGACGTGGCGTCCGACCGCGGAGGCGGGTAGACGTGGCGTCCGACCGCGGAGGTCGGTAGACGTGGCGTCCGGCCGCGGAGGTCGGTAGACGTGGCGTCCGGCCGCGGAGGTCGGTAGACGTGGCGTCCGGCCGCGGAGGCGGGTAGACGTGGCGTCCGACCGCGGAGGCCGGTAGACGTGGCGTCCGGCCGCGGAGGCGGGTAGACGTGGCGCCCGGCCGCGGAGGTCGGTAGACGTGGCGTCCGACCGCGGAGGCCGGTAGACGTGGCGTCCGGCCGCGGAGGCGGGTAGACGTGGCGTCCGGCCGCGGAGGCGGGTGCACGTGGCGGCCGGCCGCCACGTGCTCCGGAGCCGGCTGGACCGGCCAGCCCGGTTCTCCCCAGGCCGAGCTGTGGGTGGGTGGTGGTGGGGGCTAATTTCTACTTTTTTCCCCTTTTTCGGGATTTACGCGAATCTGGCGCAAGGGCCACCCCGTCCCTGTTTCAGCAGGGCGGCGGGGGTCGTGGGGGGGGGTCCGGGGGGGTTAATTTTTTTTTTTCCCCTTTTTCGGGATTTACGCGAATCTGGCGCAAGGGCCACCCCGTCCCTGTTTCAGCAGGGCGGCGGGGGTCGTGGGGGGGGGTCCGGGGGGGTTAACTTTTTTTTTTCCCCCTTTTTCGGGATTTACGCGAATCTGGCGCAAGGGCCACCCCGTCCCTGTTTCAGCAGGGCGGCGGGGGTCGTGGGGGGGGGTCCGGGGGGGTTAACTTTTTTTTTTCCCCTTTTTCGGGATTTACGCGAATCATGGTACAAGGACGGCCACCCCGTCATTTTGAATGGATTTTTAAGAATTTCGGGTTTTTTAAACGCCCCCCTCCCCCGCCGCCGCCCTCAACGCACGCGCCCACAGGCACGCGCCCCCCCCGCCCCGAACCGGTGGCCGCCGTGCGCTCGCCGGCTTCACCGCCCCGTCCAGCCTCTCCGCTCCGCTCCGCTCCGCCCCGCCCCCACCCCCCCCCCCCACCCCCCCCCCCCGGCTCACGGCAAGTCTGCCCTCCCGGCCGGCTTTTTTCCTCCCCAGCTGGTAGGGGAGGGGCCGGGTAGAGGCGGCGGCCCCCGGGGCGAGTTCGCCGTCTGCCGGGAGACTTCAGGACGGGGCGTCCATTGCCGAGTTATTATTTCTTTTTTTAATGAAACAAATGTATTAGAAGAAGTATCTGCGACCCTGCAGACGCCACCCCGCCCCCCCCCCCGGCGGCACACGCGCGCTCAGAGAGAGACACACACACACACACACACACACAGAGACACAGACACACACACGGAGACAGACACAGACACAGACACACACACACCGACACGCACACCTGCGCGCGCGCGCTCCCCCTCCCGCCCTCCCTCCCTCCCTCCCCGCGCTGCAGTTCCGTACCCGCCGACCGGCGGGTGCGGCCCCTCCGCCCCGACCGCAGACTCTCCGGCGCCCCGGAGCAGCGGGGGGGGCGGGCTGGGGGAGGTGTGCGTCCGCAGCCGCGCGCTCTGCGCATGCGCGCGCGCCCCGCTGCCCGGCAACCGGGCCCCCGCCCGCCCGCCCGCCCACGGCGAAAGGGCGCCGGTTCCCGCCACGCCAACGTTCCCGCGCTCGGTCGCGACGGCAGCGGCAGCGGCAGGGGAGGGAGGCCGGCGCAGAGGCAGGCTGGGGAGGGGGGGGATACAGGGATTCGGAGAAGGTTTCCGTTTGGGTCGTTTGCGGGTTTTTTTTTCACGCAGACAGAC
>NW_027472041.1:12500-17500 GCF_965638725.1 Aptenodytes patagonicus | reverse complement strand
CGGCCGCGCGCGCCCGCTCCCCCGCCCGCCCGGGGAGGGCTGGCTGGGCGGCGGACGCGGGGCCCTGCGTGCGAGCGAGAGGGCAACGTCTGCGGAGAGGTGCAACGCCGGCCTGAACACCGGCAGAGCCGGCCCGCCGAGAAGCCTCTCCGACGCGCCCTAAGCGCCTCGTCGATCGGGTAAGTACGGAAAGGCAGTGAAGGAGAACAAAAGCAAGCGGAGGCCCCGCGGCCACGGTTCCTGGGACAGCGACGGCCGCGCGCGCCCGCTCCCCCGCCCGCCCGGGGAGGGCTGGCTGGGCGGCGGACGCGGGGCCCTGCGTGCGAGCGAGAGGGCAACGTCTGCGGAGAGGTGCAACGCCGGCCTGAACACCGGCAGAGCCGGCCCGCCGAGAAGCCTCTCCGACGCGCCCTAAGCGCCTCATCGATCGGGTAAGTACGGAAAGGCAGCGAAGGAGAACAAAAGCAAGCGGAGGCCCCGCGGCCACGGTTCCTGGGACAGCGACGGCCGCGCGCGCCCGCTCCCCCGCCCGGGGAGGGCTGGCTGGGCGGCGGACGCGGGGCCCTGCGTGCGAGCGAGAGGGCAACGTCTGCGGAGAGGTGCAACGCCGGCCTGAACACCGGCAGAGCCGGCCCGCCGAGAAGCCTCTCCCGACGCGCCCGGGGACGCCTCGGCGGGCGCTGCCTGCGGGTCTGAGTCGGTCAAAGGCGGGGGGAGGAGCGGGAGGTGCCGCCGGCCACCCGCTCCAGACAACAACGCCCTCGAGCGAGGTCACCGGGACCGGGGGAAAGCCGCGGCAGGCTCGACTCCCCCGGGCCCTTCAGCGTTCCAGAGTGCCGGCGACCGCCACCGGCCGCCGGTCTTTGCCCGTCGCCCTCACGGTGGGAAAAGAAAAAAGAAAAAAAAAAACCACGAGGCGCCACGCCTCGCCCGCGCCATCGCCGGGGATCGGAGCACGGGGAAAGCCTACCCCCCGGCCACCTGCGTTCGGCTGCCGGCCACCGGGACCGGCTGCCATTGATCTTCCCCCGCTCAGCGGGCTCCAGCTTAGGGCCGGAGAAAAAGGACGGGGCGCCGCCGCCGCCTCGCCCGCCGCGTGCAGACTTTCTCGTCGAGCCCTCCGGCGACGGGGGAAGCCGGGGTAGGCCAGACGCCACGGGCCGCCCGCGTATGGCTCGCGCCGGCAAAAAGGAGGCCGAGGCGCCGCCGCCTCGCCCGCGCCATCATCGGGCCCTCCTCCCTGGGGGGGGCCGGGGAAAGCCGCGGCAGGCTCGAAACCCCCCGGCCGTCTGCGTGCGCCCGGCTGCCGGCCACCACGACGGGCCGCCGCTCTCTGCCCGCTTGGCGGGCTCCGGCTTAAGGCCGGAGAAAAACAAAGGACGAGGTGCCGCCACCTCGCCCGCCCCCATCCCCTGGCCCTCAGGAGCCGGCGGCGGCCGCCGCGGCGGGCTGGGCTCTCGCAGGCATCTCTGCCTCGGGGCCTCTACCAGCACTCGCCATCGCCATCATCGGGCCCTCGGGGGGACGGGGGAAAGCCGCGCCGAGCTCCGCTGCGCTCCCCCTGCCCTTCCAGCGTTCGAGTGCCGGCGGCGGCCGCCGCCGCCGGTCTTCGCTCTTCGCCCTGCCCCGCGGGAGCCGAACCGTCCGGGGGAACCGCCACTACGCCCGCCGAGCGCCCCACTTGGCCGGCCGAGGCGAGGGCGTTGCAGCCGCTGGCTAGCGCCGCTCTCGGAGGCGAGTCCCCACTCCCTCCTATAGTACGGACAGGCACGTCCCCGCCCCCGGCAAGCTGCAAGAACGGTGCCTCCGCCCACCGGGGGGGCGCGCCGCCGCCGCCGCCTTTTACGATGACGTAACTGGAGGCAGCGAAAAACAGCGACCCCTTGGGCAGCTCCGAGCAGGCGGCGGGGACAACACGTCTACCCCTCAGCCCCGGAAACGCGACCAAGTCCCGCCGGAGCCCGGTAGACGTGGCCACCCTTTTCGCCGGACGCGCCGACAGCGACGGTCCGCGCTCTCCGGGGACCGCCGCCGGCCGCCGCCGGCCCCGGAGCCGGGTCGACCTGGCGGCCACCGCGGAGCCGGGTAGACCTAGCGGCCGCCACCGGCCGCGGAGGCGGGTAGACGTGGCGTCCGGCCGCGGAGGCCGGTAGACGTGGCGTCCGGCCGCGGAGGTCGGTAGACGTGGCGTCCGACCGCGGAGGTCGGTAGACGTGGCGTCCGGCCGCGGAGGCGGGTAGACGTGGCGTCCGACCGCGGAGGCCGGTAGACGTGGCGTCCGGCCGCGGAGGTCGGTAGACGTGGCGCCCGGCCGCGGAGGTCGGTAGACGTGGCGTCCGACCGCGGAGGCGGGTAGACGTGGCGTCCGACCGCGGAGGTCGGTAGACGTGGCGTCCGGCCGCGGAGGTCGGTAGACGTGGCGTCCGGCCGCGGAGGTCGGTAGACGTGGCGTCCGGCCGCGGAGGCGGGTAGACGTGGCGTCCGACCGCGGAGGCCGGTAGACGTGGCGTCCGGCCGCGGAGGCGGGTAGACGTGGCGCCCGGCCGCGGAGGTCGGTAGACGTGGCGTCCGACCGCGGAGGCCGGTAGACGTGGCGTCCGGCCGCGGAGGCGGGTAGACGTGGCGTCCGGCCGCGGAGGCGGGTGCACGTGGCGGCCGGCCGCCACGTGCTCCGGAGCCGGCTGGACCGGCCAGCCCGGTTCTCCCCAGGCCGAGCTGTGGGTGGGTGGTGGTGGGGGCTAATTTCTACTTTTTTCCCCTTTTTCGGGATTTACGCGAATCTGGCGCAAGGGCCACCCCGTCCCTGTTTCAGCAGGGCGGCGGGGGGTCGTGGGGGGGGGGGTCCGGGGGGGTTAACTTTTTTTTTTCCCCTTTTTCGGGATTTACGCGAATCTGGCGCAAGGGCCACCCCGTCCCTGTTTCAGCAGGGCGGCGGGGGTCGTGGGGGGGGGGGGTCCGGGGGGGTTAACTTTTTTTTTTCCCCTTTTTCGGGATTTACGCGAATCTGGCGCAAGGGCCACCCCGTCCCTGTTTCAGCAGGGCGGCGGGGGTCGTGGGGGGGGGTCCGGGGGGGTTAATTTTTTTTTTTTCCCCTTTTTCGGGATTTACGCGAATCTGGCGCAAGGGCCACCCCGTCCCTGTTTCAGCAGGGCGGCGGGGGTCGTGGGGGGGGGTCCGGGGGGGTTAACTTTTTTTTTTCCCCTTTTTCGGGATTTACGCGAATCTGGCGCAAGGGCCACCCCGTCCCTGTTTCAGCAGGGCGGCGGGGGTCGTGGGGGGGGGGTCCGGGGGGGTTAACTTTTTTTTTTCCCCTTTTTCGGGATTTACGCGAATCATGGTACAAGGACGGCCACCCCGTCATTTTGAATGGATTTTTAAGAATTTCGGGTTTTTTAAACGCCCCCCTCCCCCGCCGCCGCCCTCAACGCACGCGCCCACAGGCACGCGCCCCCCCCGCCCCGAACCGGTGGCCGCCGTGCGCTCGCCGGCTTCACCGCCCCGTCCAGCCTCTCCGCTCCGCTCCGCTCCGCCCCGCCCCCACCCCCCCCCCCCACCCCCCCCCCCCGGCTCACGGCAAGTCTGCCCTCCCGGCCGGCTTTTTTCCTCCCCAGCTGGTAGGGGAGGGGCCGGGTAGAGGCGGCGGCCCCCGGGGCGAGTTCGCCGTCTGCCGGGAGACTTCAGGACGGGGCGTCCATTGCCGAGTTATTATTTCTTTTTTTAATGAAACAAATGTATTAGAAGAAGTATCTGCGACCCTGCAGACGCCACCCCGCCCCCCCCCCCGGCGGCACACGCGCGCTCAGAGAGAGACACACACACACACACACACACACAGAGACACAGACACACACACGGAGACAGACACAGACACAGACACACACACACCGACACGCACACCTGCGCGCGCGCGCTCCCCCTCCCGCCCTCCCTCCCTCCCTCCCCGCGCTGCAGTTCCGTACCCGCCGACCGGCGGGTGCGGCCCCTCCGCCCCGACCGCAGACTCTCCGGCGCCCCGGAGCAGCGGGGGGGGCGGGCTGGGGGAGGTGTGCGTCCGCAGCCGCGCGCTCTGCGCATGCGCGCGCGCCCCGCTGCCCGGCAACCGGGCCCCCGCCCGCCCGCCCGCCCACGGCGAAAGGGCGCCGGTTCCCGCCACGCCAACGTTCCCGCGCTCGGTCGCGACGGCAGCGGCAGCGGCAGGGGAGGGAGGCCGGCGCAGAGGCAGGCTGGGGAGGGGGGGGATACAGGGATTCGGAGAAGGTTTCCGTTTGGGTCGTTTGCGGGTTTTTTTTTCACGCAGACAGACACCCACCGCTGCCCCGTTTCGCGTTCGTTGGTTTTTCAGCCCGCGGCGGGGGCGGCGGGCAGGCGCGCAGCAGGGCGAGAGGGAGGGAGGGAGCGAGGAAGGCGGGAGCCGGGGCTCGGGCACGGCAGGGCGGCGACTCGGCAGCCGGGCTTAGAGACCGCACGCCGCCGGGACTCCCCTCTGCCGCGCGGGCACAGAGGCGGCAGGGACGCCGCCGGCTCCTAAAGTCTCCCGGGGCGGCCAACCGACTGGCGGAAGGCGGGGGGGGGGGGGGGGCGGGCGGGGCCGGGGGCCGCCACCTCTGCCCGGTCCGCGGCCCCCAGGCGGCTTCGGCGGCGAGGAAAAAAAAGGTAAGGCGGGGGGCGGGGGGGGGGGAGGGCGGGCGCAAAGAAAAGCGATAAAGAAATGAAAAGCTGAAGGAACGGTAACAGAAAAGAAGCGGGGGGCGGGCGGGGCAGGCGCGTGTATCGGTAACGCGTTCCGGAACTAGCTCGACCGAGACAAACTACCGCTCGATTCCTCGAACTTTTTTTTTTTTTTTACGCCTTCCTCTAGCGTACACCGGGAGGTAATCGCTAACTCTTTAACCGCGTCGATCGAGAGGAACGAATCGTGACGAGGACGTTGGAGTCTCCGTAATGAACGGTCGGTCGATGCGCGTTTGACCGCCGGCTTTCTCGCACCCCCGTAGATGTCG